>NC_056670.1:5957500-6257500 GCF_018350195.1 Panthera tigris
CAGAACAGAAGAGGAATTCCAGAAATAGAGGCAAACAAATTGGAATGGGTGAAGGCAGCATTTCAGAACAGAAGAGAAAGCAGTGCAGCTATGAAATTTAGAAAAAATAAATAAATTTGGAGTCACCCCTCACATCTTCCATCGGGATAATATCCAAATAGATCTAAGATGTCAAGGCCAGAGGAAGGAGGAAGAGGAGGAAAAGAGGAAAAGGCACTATTGTCATAAGCATCCCGGAGGAGAGAGAGGAGAGGGCAATTTATGGACAATCTCAAAGTGGGGAAGACCTTTTGTAACAATACCAAAAAACAAACAACAACAAATCCAAAATACACAAATGAAAAGGTTGAAAAATTCAACCACAAAAATATTGAAAGTGTCTTCTTTGCCTTTATGGCAAAAATGAAACTAACACCATAAACAAGGCGAAAAGACCAACGCAGACAGCTCCCGCTAGAAGAAATACACAAAACACCTACTCTGAGATACCATGTGCCACACAAAAAGCCGACCGTTTGGTAACACTCACTTTTGGCAAGGCTGGAGCAGACAGGACACACATTCATGGAGGGTGACAGTTTAAGCTAGTGAAATCCCCGTGGCAGGCGATTTGCAGTATTTTGCAAAATCAGACATTTATATATTCTCTGATCAGCAATTCCATTTCTAGGAATTTATTCAAAAGATACACTGAAAAATGCAAATAAGGTATGTAAAGCGGTTACATTTATTACCGTACGCCTTGTCACAGTAAAACATGAAACCAGCCATCATTCCCAACATGGGAATTCTATGCAGGCAGAAATAAGAAGGAGATGCCTTTCTGAAAGAAGAATGCAAGGGGTACATGTATGCAGCTCATATGCTCCTATCTGTGTGCAAAAGGCAGGGATATTGCATACGTTTGTATTTGAATGAACTGTAACAAAATCTCTGGAGGGTCAAAGAATCGTTGGACAGGAAGCAGGCAGAGAACGAGGCAGAGGGGCTGGAAATGAATGGGTGGCACGGGGACAGGAAGAGTCTTCTTCATGCCTGTCCCTAGTTCTTTATTTTGATATCCCGTGAGCGTACTGCCTTTTTCAAAAGCCAATCTTAAGACGTTAAAAGGAACATACCCTTTGATCAAGTAATTCTGTATTTAGGAATTTACCCTAAGGAAATGATTTCAAATGTGCACAATGATATAAGCCTAAAAAGTAGTTTGCAAAGTAGTTTGTAATAGTGAGTGTAAAAGAGAAAGATAAAAACAGAAATAATTCAGGGGCGCTTGGGTGGCTCAGTCAGTTGAGCGTCGGACTCTTGGTTTCAGCTCAGGTCATGATCTCGTGGTTTCGTGAGTTCGAGCCCCGCGTCGGGCTCTGTGCTGACAGTGCAGAGCCTGCTTGGGGTTCTCTCTCTCCCTGCCTCTCTCTGCCCCTCCCTCACTCATGCAGTCTCTGTCTCTCTCAAAGTAAATAAACTTAAAAAAAAGAGAGAAATAATTCAAATACCAAATACCCAACTGTATAGGATTCCTTACATAAATGTTATATTTACACCGTAGAATACTAGGTCATCATTAATAATTAAGTTGGGAAAGAATACTTAAAGTCTTGGAAACAGGTTCACACTATATTTATGGTTTTGTTAAGGTAATTAAACAAGGGGCAACGGGCCTGGGGTGGTTCTAATGCCTCGGTGGCCAAGCAAAACCTAAGCCGGAGGCAATGCTCTCAAATCTGAGAAAACAAAACATAAGAACGACCAATCACAACAGCCAATCAGGTTTCCCAAATAAGGCAAGTGCTTAAGCTGCAGCCAGCGAGATAATTTCCTCGCTTTGGTTCTGTGTCTTCTCTAGAAAAGCTTTTCTCCTGGTTCCCATTGCCACAAAGCTCACACCCACTTTTGGCTTGCTGTTCCCCAATCTGAACAGACCATTGGCTCAAATAAAAGCCTGTAAAATTTTAAAGTGTCTCAGTTTACCTTTTAACAGTTCCAAAACAATGAACAGTATAGTTCAATTTTTTTAACTGTAAACATATATATTTACACATACACAGGATGAGACTCAAAGGTCACAGACCGAAACAGTTAACGGTGGCTTTCCTTGGGTCATGGGATTAAGGAAGATTTCAATTGTTACCCTTTGGCTAACATATTTTCTATAATAAATGTACATTCTTCTTATAACTTAGAAAGTTTTAGAGTCAAACATCAAAGTAAAATAAATCTCAATCCATGTCATTTGAATACAGGAATGCAGAATCTATTTCATTTGGGTGTTATGAATAGAATGGCATAATGTAAGAAAAGTCAGGCTACAAAAATGAAAATACTGGTCTGACGTTGAGGATAACTGTAACTTATCTCAGACTTACAATTCACCAGACGCTCTTGTAAGTGCTTCCCTTACATCACTGTATTCAATTCTCACAATCTCCCATTGAAGTCCGTACTTTTGTTGTCCCATTCTACAGAAGATAAAAGTGAGTCTCAGCTTACATAAAGTTTTCCAAGATCACCTCGTCTGCTACAAGGCAGAGCCAGAACTCCACCCCATGAAATGTTGGCCGATTTAGCTATTTTGTGACCCTGCCCGTCACAATAAAGCAAGCTGAGTGTTTGTCAAATCCCCATTTGGTGATGTGAAGTGTCTTCCCTACCAGGATCACGATCAGGAGGAGGTCGTAGACGCCCTGTGAAGTCAGTCACCTGAACGCTGAGAGAAAGGATCAGGGCACTCGGAAACAAGTGGCCTCTCCCCTACCCCTCCTCGAAGCAGGCTTTTCTTAAGTGGTGCACCTTCCAGAGCCGGATTTCCGTATCTGCAAAGTGGCAAGTCTAATAACAGCCCCGTCTTGACCTGGCTGAAGTAAGCGGCAAACGCCTCCACCCTTTACTACGAACATTCGAATAAGACAGCCCAAGGAGTGGCCCAAAGTAAACTTAAGAACTCGGTAGCATTAGCAAAGTCATACTGCCCAATTAGTTTACCTTTAAAAGGATAAAATAGAAAAATAAAAACATAACCTGCTGACGGCAAGATTTTTTGATCTCGCGAATCATCGTAAAATGAAAGTCAGAAATTCCTCATTCATTTCACCCTGGCCTTTACGAAGTGGCGTGTGAGGCACCCAGAATTGTATACAGTCAGGTGCGTGCTTGCTCATTTCTCCTAAATTACCAGGGTTGTGGCAATGTAAACCCCAGCAGTGTCTGAAGAGAAAATACGGGATTTTATGGGAGTCTGAATTTACTAAATAATTAAGTAAAATGAAACAAAAATGAAACAAAAAAGCAACAATAGTCAGATAAAATGTCTCAGGTCTGCTGAAACCGTATCGCTCAGAAAATAGCAGTTAAGGTGAACAGTGAAAGTAGCACTGTCTATGAACAAGTGGTCCATCAAAAAAGGTCTTAGAGAAAGGTTACAGAAGAATCATTTTTATCTTATGAATCCTCCATAAAAATGGAATTTAGATGGAAAGGATCCAAAACACCATGAAATGTGCTTGTTCCCTAATCCCACTGACCTTTGGAGGTAAGGATGTCATAACAGATGGCCAACGGGGGGCGGGAGGGGCGGGTACGGAGGTCAGCGCTGTGAGTACTTGTGGATCACTGATACAAAATGAATCCTGGTACAGGAAAGACAAAGAGAGTTAACTCAAGAGCCAGTATGAGCCCCTTGGGCACGGCTGTCTGGAGTCATGAGCTGAAGAGATAATGAGGCTGAATCTGGCTCCATGAGGATTGCTGCGATTGACTGGTTATGTCTGGCAAGGCCAGGGGATAAACATATAGCGGCATGCATGTTATAAGTTTGCCATCCCTAGACTGGGTTATTAGACAAGGAAAACACAGCCAGGATCAGTGTCATTGTAGTAAAGATACACTAAAACATATTTCCAGATTAAGAGTGTATGTGTGTATTTATACATAGGAAAAAGGCATGTTGGGCGTGCCAATGCCATATGGGCAGATGTCTCGGGGCAGGCTTTGAAATGTTAGTGCTCCCGGCTTATCATGATATGTCCAAGCTTCATGATCTTGGGTGGTCTTAACTGTCTCTCTGTCGACTGACGTTTACTCACTTGTAATAACGCGAATGATCTCCCATGGTTCTCAAAGGGTCAAATGTGACCATTTACAGTAAGTGGCAGCTGTGACGTTGCACAAAACGGCACTCGATGTTCAGAACCCCTGCCTGACAGAAAGAAGGATGCTTAAGGTGGGCATTCTGGGGACCCACGCGATGGGATCCAGAGTACTAGCTAATTAGTAAGTCTTGGAACTACAGAGTTTAATATAGAACAGCTTATGTCGGGGAAATGCGGAATGATTCATTTCACTCCATAATGAATTCCTTCATACACAGTTCGTCTCTGCTTTCTCACAACCCAACATCGACTGCACACTAGCTACTCCGGCACACGCACGTCTGTGTGGCATTATCATCGCATACGAGACACAGTGATTATTACTGTTGCTGTGCCACTATGCCGTCATTTGATAAGAGCTTTAATTTTTCTACCAAAGACGACTTCTCCACCTAGCAACAATCAAGGGGAGAAAAGAAAAAAAGACCAGAAAGAACATCAGTAATCTTTTCTTACCAGAATATGTCTTCTGAACTAGTTTACAAACATCACTCTTTTTGATGAATGCAAAACACATCTACAATCAGAATTGGTCCCATTCATTTTTTTTTTTTTTTAATGCTGCAGAAATGTGGCCTATGCCCGGCGATCTCATCCCAGGATTGACCATTCCTAGGAGGAAGGATAAAATAAAGCCAGGAATAGAGCGTTTCTGGCCAATTATATATATATATAAATATATATATATATATATTTATATATATATACACACACACACACACACACACATATACATATATATACATATACGTATATATACATATATATACATATACGTATATATACATATACATATATACACGTATATATACGTATATATATGTTAATTTTAATATATATATATTAATTTTCTGTAAACAATAGATTGGAAGTTTTAGAAATGTGACTCTAGACACCAGAAGTGCTGATATTTCAGTTGGCTGGAGACAGAAGGGAATTGCAGATCGAGTTTTCTAGTGGCATGGGTCTGTAGACAAGCACAGGATGCCGAAAGCAGAGAGCTCCAGCCTCTGCAAGAGGGTCTCTGTCTCTGCCATTTTGGTGTGGCAGTGGGGTGTGGACTCGGATTCCGGAGAGTCAGCTGGTAAATAATCCAACCCGGAAAAGTGTCTCAAGCAGAAGAGCGGCATTGTTGTTGTCATCGGTGGGGGCGAGGCCAGGGTTCAGACCTCCCCACCCTGCCATGTCTGGTGCGTTCCAGCGCTTGGGGCAGGTGCTTTCCAGAAGACAGGGTGCCTGAGGAAGGGCCGCCTGCCCACCTGTGGCCAGCCGGGAGCTGGGTCCACATTTGTCTTCCACGTGGGAGGTATGCCAGGTACATCCATGAGGCACCATCACATAGGGTCGACGTCCACAGACTCCACAGTCACGGAAACCCTGTACTGAGTTCCCCCTTCTGCCCTTTTAATAGAAATGCAGTGAGGGTACAGGTTCATCCGAGTCTCAATTTCCTTACTTGCAAAGTGGGTATAACAGAATCAACCTCTTTTAAGGCCGGGGTGAGGGTTAAATGAGATAGTATGTGCCCTGTGCCGAAAACAGAATGTCTGGCACAAGGACAGCATCAGTAAGTGCGGCACTCGTTACTTTTAGGTTCTAAGAATTGCTGTTTGTCCCTCAC
This sequence comes from Panthera tigris, assembly GCF_018350195.1. Lineage (NCBI taxonomy): Eukaryota > Metazoa > Chordata > Mammalia > Carnivora > Felidae > Panthera > Panthera tigris. Next base: position 5,963,267 of record NC_056670.1, read on the forward strand.
CTAAAATCCCAAACCGCTCTGCGAACAATGACTCTAAAATCTTTCTTTAAAAGTCTTCTGTACAGGGGCACCTGGGTGGCTCAGTTGGTTAAGCATCTGACTCTTGATTTCAGCTCAGGTCACCATCTTATGGTTTGTGAGTTCCAGCCCCGTGTCAGGCTCTGTGCTGACAGTGTGGAGCCTGCCTGGGATTCTCGGTCTCCCTCTCTCTCTGCCCCTCCCCACCCTCTCTTTCAAAAATAAATACATAAACATAAAAAAAAATTGTTTTAGGTATTCTGTACAGTAAGCACTTTTTTATTTGCAAAATGTTCCTCCAAGAAGCAGAACAAGGTTTTGTGGGTGTTCGCATCGCAACGCGTCAGGACGAGCCCTCATTTCTGTCGGCATCCCTGTCCTCTCCTCGGTGCGGTCTGTACGGTGATCCGTGTTCCAAAGCGTTAAGTAGTAAACGCCATCATCGGTAAGAATTCTGTGTCCAGTAAGTTCAAAATGTCATAAACATTTCAACGAAATGTTACATACGACAGCAGGGGTATCAAAGAAACCAGGGCTGCAGCACGTTCGCTCCTCCCTCCGTTTGAGGACTTCCATGAAATAATCTGCCTTAAATTAAGAACCCATAAAACAACCTGCCTTAAATCCTAAGAAACAGGCAGACTGAAACCTCTCCCCGCCCAGTCTCCGTTTAAATATGGAAAAGAGCTATTCGCAGCGAGACTAGAAGGAAAGTTTGTCTAAGAGCACTGCGGCTGCCGGAGAAAGAACCTTAATGAGAAATGCCAAATTTTGCTGCGGCAGCTGTGTCTCTGTGCAGACCTACTTATTCTGAAATCATGGAAACTCATCCTAATAGAGGGCTAGGGCATCGTGAGCAGAGGGGTGGGGGGGGGGGGAGGTTCACACATTTTACGCAGTTCGCTGGTTCCCCGAGAAACACACCCCGGTATTCGGTCCAACTAGACTGACGTGACACGACAGGATATTGTACTCAAATGTGCATACGTGTTCACTGGGTTTCCGTGTCTACTAAATATGATTTATACCTTCTGTCCCAGCTGCCTTCAGTTCAAAGATAGGGATCTTTGGGATTCGGGTGTAGAGGAAAAGTGTGTTAAAAGGGAGGTAAGCACACGAAAAAAACGAACCAAGTCTACTTAACTATTTTTGCCTTTAGGTCAGCCCTGGGGTGGAAGCAGAAAGGAGTCAGAGGACAAGCACAGATGACATGATCAAGCACGCTGCCCTTCCGTGCACAGAGAATAAGGTCCGTGGGGTGGGGGGTGGGGGGGGAAGAGACAATATAATAAAAGAACAGCATTTAGGGAAGCTTGTCCATTTGCCAGGCCATGTGCCTAATGAGCTTTATTTACATGCAATCATCTCACAGCAGGGACTGTTAGGACGAAGCAGAAACTATTATTACCCTCATTCCACAGATAAGGAAACGGATGCCCAGAAAAGTTGGGTAATCTACTCAAGGCCAGAAAGCTAGTCAAGGGGCACGGCAAACATTTAGACTTGGGGCTGTGTGGCTCAAGAGAATGTTTTCCACTCCTTTCCTAGTATCTGGATAAGCACATTCAGATTTAAGGAAAGGGTCCAAGAAAATTCCAGGGTGGAAAAATATTGTTCAAAGAGTAAAGACCAACAGAGAAATCCAGACCGCTATTGAACATTGTTGTGTTTCAGGGAGCAGAGCCCTGAAAGGCCAGAAGGCCGGTTGATTATAATTTGTGATTCCTAATTAAGAGAGAGGATTCAGGAAGAAAGACCCATCTATTATCTGACAATTAGTGTATTGAATAAAATCAAAAGTAAGACTTTCAACCTTCCACTGTTCTGCGTATCTTCAGGCTATTAACACTCCCCAAAATGATATCTGAAAATACAAGAAGATACGAACAAATAACTTAGGTGAATACTTTGAATGGATAAGGCTGACCATTAACTATCATGTATTAACCATGTCCTTCTATAACCTTATCTAGATCATCCCTTTTATCTGTATTTAAGTTGTGAGTGTGACTATCATTTATTCCCCATTCAAAAAAAAAAAGAACATTTTTAAGGAAGCAAAAATATTGGATGCAGAAGATGTGTTCCTGACTAGCCGTGACAAAGATGCTGAATGAAACTACTACATAGTCTGTGGAGCCCAAAGAATTTACTTTTTGACATTATTTCTTGATAACAGTGGCCTCTTGGAATGTACAACAAAATTCTAAGCACTAATTTGCATAGTCAGAACCCCTGGTTGACTGAAATCTGACACCATTAAGTGCGAGCAAGTCATTGGTCACTCAGGAAGAGGCAGTGAAAGGTTTTCTGAGTGTTTAATGGAAATACCAAATATATTTGCTCCTATGTAATAAAAATACATTCCAACAATAGAACATCAAAATGTAGAACATCAGCAGTTTTCATCTGACTGCACTATGCTCTCCCAGTCAGCCCAGCGTATAATACCACGAATCAAAATGTCACATTGCTTGGTAGAAGGTCAATGCATTTGGAAGATGTCTGTAAAGTGGGGTTTCTTTTTTCCTTCTATAATGAGATCATGAACAGTCACGTTAAAAGCTGTCTACCTACTTGGAGAGTCTCCTAACTATTGTGTCCTCTCATTTTTTCTCCAATTAATTCCCTTCTCCCAGAAAATTTGTACTTTACAAAGAGTGATGATACATGACTGTGCATGAAGACACAAGTTCCTCTACAGAATAATCACAGTGAGGGGTGCCTGGGTGGCTCAGTCGGTTAAGCGTCCGACTTCAGCTCAGGTCACGATCTCACGGTCCGTGAGTTCGAGCCCCGCGTCTGGCTCTGGGCTGATGGCTCAGAGCCTGGAGCCTGCTTCCGATTCTGTGTCTCCCTCTCTCTCTGCCCCTCCCCCGTTCATGCTCTGTCTCTCTCTGTCTCAAAAATAAATAAACGTTAAAAAAAATTTTAAAAAATTTAAAAAAAAAGAATAATCACAGTGAGGGGCCCCTGGGTGGCTCAGTCAGTTGAGCATCTGACTTCGGCTCAGGTCATGATCTCCTGGTTTGTGAGTTTGAGCCCCGCATCAGGCTCTGTGCTGACAGCTCAGAGCCTGGAGCCTGCATTGGGTTCTGTGTCTCTCTCTGTCCCTCCCCAGCTTGCGCTCTGTCTCTCTGTCTCTGTCTCCCAAAAACAAACATTAAAAATTTTTTTAAAAAGAATGATCACATTGAAAACATCAGGAGTAAGGATTAGGGACATTTATATTTAATAACAAATGTGTATTCTTTTTAACGTATGTATTACATAAGGCATATTATGGATTTATAATCTGTCAACTGCATTTTTCCTCTTAATTGCAAGTATTTCCTAGGGATTACTCCTAAGATTTGTATTACATAGTACTGTATTTTGCAATTATAGGTCAATGGTTAATACACAACGTTTTCAAATATAATTTATTGTCAAGCTGGTTTTCATACAACACCCAGGGCTCATCCCAACACGCGCCTTCCCCAATGCCCATCACCCACTTTAATATGCAATTTTAAATATAGAAGACTATTTTTTAAGGCTACCCCAAATTACATCTATGCAGAAACATTTCTCCCTTCTATCAACAAGGAACATGTGGCAGATGATGACATTTGAAGGTTGCTTCTTCGCAGTAACTGTCTTTGTTGTCCGTTTCATTTTATGTGAATCCAAACTATACCACATCTCAACAATGCTGCAGACACAAATGACTTCAACGCTTTAAAGCAATGTAGCACTATTAGCTTAAGATTTTTTTTCTCTTCCTTTTTACACACCACATTTTTGACAATTATGGGCAATCGAGTTATGGAATGCATAACATATATATCAGAAATTAGTATCAGCTTTTAAATTCTCTACAACAGAAATTAAATATATTCTGTATGTTTGATTTCCACTCAAAAATTATGTGGCCAGGTATGTTAGCCTCTCCTTCACTCAATCCTTTATTTGACAAACATCATTGGTACTCATTATTGTTTGTGTTAGCTGCCCCAGGAAATACGGAAGAGGATATAATGTGGTCATTGAGAGTATCAGCGTCTTTATAGTGCAGGAAGTAGCAACCTCCATTTGCTAGTCTTAGAGTCAAATAAGGAATAAGAGAAATTTGTTAACAGGAAAAGTCAATTAAATTGAAATGTTTACAATTTTACCTAGTAAGGTCTTCTAAAGAGCTACTCAGAAATAATGTAAGGGGCACCTGGGTGGCTCGGTTGGTTGAGCGTCCGACTTCCGCTCAGGTCATGATCCCAGTTTGCAAGTTCGAGCCCCACATTGGGTTCGCTGCTATCAGCACAAAGCCCGCTTCAGATCCTCTGTCCCCCTCTCTCTGCCCAACCCCTTTCTTAAAAATACTCATTTTTTTTAATTTTTAAAAAGAAATAGTATAAGATTTTTACCACAATTTAATTGCATTTTAAATTCTTCCATTTTACTTGGTGATTCAAACCAACCTATCTTCATACTATCTTCACCGTGGACTGGGTATTAAATAAGTATAACCCGGAAGGAATCTAATGTGAGATTTTCTAGAAGAAGCAGCATTGTAATCCAGTTAGGGAGGGAATAGTTCAAGGCGGTAATCGTGGAGGACGGCGCCCCAAGCCATTGGGCACCTCAGGGATTCTTAGTGCTACCCAGGAACACTAGAAGGTATTGTACGGGATTCAAATCTGCTCAAAACACTCATCCAAACTCTAAAGTCTTCCGATCTCCGTTTTTTCTCTCCTTTTCACTCCTTACAAGAGTATACTTAGTTGATGTCGTACTTCCTACAAACTTCTGCTCCCAGCTGGACCTTTATACTTTACTTCCCAGTCCCATCAGGGACATTTTACAGACCAACTTAGGACTGGATGAAAACCAGTGACACACGGGACACAGCAGTGCTCTGTCGCCACCAGGGCCCATCCGTCACCCGCCACATTTTATTTTGAGGATGACACACGAAAACTCCCAGCGACAGAGACCTCGCTCCGTTCCAAGCGTGGGCAAGTTCCTTCCACCTTCGGGCTCTGCGCGTGTGGGTCCTCCACTCAACGCGCCTCCCCTATTTGTCACCTAGCCAAATCACACTTGTCATTCTGGATCAGTATCAATGTCACTGCTCTGGAGACATTTCCCCCGACACTCAATCTCCATTGGGGGTCTCTATTACAACGTCTCGTCGTAAGCCTTTCTTCCCAGCTTTGCGCTTTTCACAATCTGTAAATATGTCTGGTTTAATTATTGCTTTGACGTCTCTCATTTTTAATCATCACGGCAGCACGAAGAAGCACAAGGTACTTTCACTACTCATATTTACAGATGAGGACGTTACCTGCTCATTGCTAAATGCTAAGCTCCTAGCATGTGCCTTGCTTATAGTTCTGTACTATTAACAGTCATTGAATACACTGAATGAACCAACCATCTCCTGGAGTTGAAATCTGATTCTCTGAACATGAGATAAGAAAGTGAGACAGAGAGAACTGAGTTTGAAACCTGCCTCGCGAGGTGATCCTAGTACACAGAGAGATACATCCACCCTCTACACTTCACTTTTCATCAGAAAAATGGGTGATAACCTGCTTCATAGGATTATTTTCAGGATGTGATGAATTAGTGTACCCAAAATAAATCTAATTTCTATTCGTTTACCCTGATTGCAGCCCCTGGATGTTTAAAGGACACACTTCATCTCTCCTTCAAATGATAGCCTTTCTTTTTCTTTTTTTCTTTAAGTTGATTTTTTTTGAGAGACAGAGAGCCAACAGGGGAGAGGCACAGAGAGGGGGACAGAGAGAATCCCAAGCATTGTCAGTGCAGAGCCTGGTGCGGGGCTGAAACTCATGAAGTGGGAGATCATGACCTGAGCCAAAATCAAGCGTTGGACGCTTAGCCGACTGAGCCACCCAGGCGCCCCTCAAATGATAGCCTTTCAAAATGAAGTATTTTGCCCTTTATTCTTCAAGCTAATTAGCTTGAATTTAAGTTGTCCTTATATTCATTGACTTATTAGTTCATTCAACAAATATTTATTGGGTACCCACCATTTGAAAGATACATAAATCCTGGTCATGATGGAGGATACAACTAAAAGGGAAATTTACATAACTCAAAATCAGGGTCACTCAAAGGATTTGTTAAGGTATAGACCGCTGCACACTATTATCCCTTGACGAACCAGCCTACCTTCCTTTCCCTTCCTTTCCCTTCCTTTCCCTTTCCCTTCCCTTCCCTTCCTTTCCCTTCCCTTCCCTTTCCCTTCCCTTTCTCTTCCTTTCCCTTCCCTTCCTTCCCTTTCCCTTCCCTTTCCCTTCCCTTCCCTTTCCCTTCCCTTTCCCTTCCTTTCCTTTCCTTTCCTTCCTTATCCCTAGACTTTCTGATTCAATATGTCTAAGGTGGGCTGAAAATTTTCATTTCTTACGAGTTTTCTGGTGATTCTGATGCTGTTGTTTCAGGGAACACATCTCAAGAGCCAGTGAACCACACTATAGTGATATTTGCCCAAGAGAAAGAGAGGAAATTTGGGGAGGCAGAAGTTACTTTAAAAAAAGAAAAAATTCCCAGAAGTTGGATGAAGAAGGTGGTGTTAGCTCTGGCCTTAAGATACAGGAAAGGATACGAACGAGGTTTCATGTTTTTCACCTTTCGGGTGGAAATGCTCCTATCTGAATAAATGTGACAGAGAGTTTGATAAATCCTATGACTGGAAATAACTTGAAGAGAAAGTATAAATCTGTCGGATGGAAGTACATGGCAAGAATTATGTGAAAAGAGCGTATGCCATAGGTTTGTTGGTAGAAACGAATATATACCAGCGCAAAGGAAATCAGAGGCATTTTCAATGTATAACTAATATGTCCAAGAGTCAAATGAGCCCACCTACATGATAGTACCTCATTAGGCCTCTGTCCTAAAGAACATATGCTGAGTCTAGTCAGGTGTCTTAGCTATTCCACTGTTGGTGTTTCTTGATTCCAGAAATTGCCTATTCTATTAAAACACATTTAATCTGCCACATCATTGGTAAATTGATGAAGACATTCACAAGCTCTTATACGCCGTCTTTTCCCTAAAAGAAAAAAAAACAATACTCATGGTGTAGAAGCAAAACCATTGCACGTGTGCAACACAGGACGCTGACTGTAAGGAACCGATGGGGCTGCACGCACCCAGAGTGCTATTCTGGGGCAGGGCAAACACAGATTGTGAGTCAACTGCAACCTCAAAGGTACGATTCGAAGAAACATTTGAAAACTGCAGAGCTGAAGGGAAACGATGTCGAAAGGAAATATAATCCATTAACCCCACTGATGGAAAACACAGTCCGTGAGTAATGAACAGAAGTGCGACGCGTCAAACTTCATGCACCCATTCCACAACTACAGATACATGGAGTCAGCAGCTGGTCACGAAGCGGCGTGCCCAGCTTTATGCCAGAGCTCACTCCGCTCAGCAAAGTGAGGCCGGCGTTCAGGCATGAGGCTGGCGGTCTGAAACCGGCCACGAGGACAGCACTCCCATCACAAACATCGGCAAAGACTACAAACAAGGTTTGTCTCCCAGCATCAACTGTTAAGCATTTACCATTTTTAATCCTGAAGTTCCCACCATCTGAGACTAGTGTCATAAAACTTTTGATGATGTGCACATCTTAAGCCGATGAGGAGACAGTTAAGTATCTGAATCTCCTATGCTAATTTCTGATGCTAACAAGAATTAGTGTACATTTTTGAAACATGTTTACAACGGCCTTAAATGAGTGCTAAGGGTTCCCACATTCATGATCCTATCCGCCCCTCTACACAAGAACCATTTGAGGAAGGTACTATTAATTCAGATTTTACAGGGAATGAAATAAATACAGGCTCATCAAAGTTAAATAAAATGTTCAAGACTTTTTCTTGACCAGTTGACATTACTGTATCGCTAAGTCAAAAACATACTTAGACGATTCTTTATGCCTCGACCTTGGAAGCAGGAATAATTGAACTCAAGTTGAAAAGCAGCTCTCTATTATTGTGAATAAAAAAATAATTCAAAGAGTTTTAGATTCCATTTGTTTAAGCATAAGAGAAGACATCCTCATAGTAACAGATTTGATGAGATTCAATCCTCCCAAAATCTTTAGGACATATATCTTGACCTTATATAATACAGCTAATCAAGCTTCATCTTGGATATACTTGGGTGTTTTAACTTGTTTTATTATTATTACTTTAAGTGTTATTTATTTAAGTAATCTCTACACCCAGTGTGGGGCTCAAACCCACGACCTTGAGATCAAGAGTCACATGCTCTTCTGACTGAGCCAGCCAGGTGCCCCTATCTGGGCCTTTTTAGAAATAAATATATTTAGTATGATGAATTGAAGAAATACATTTGTCATGCATGGAAAAAGTTTAATAAACTCAAGTTTCATTTTAGTTACAGGCCAAGCATTATAAGATACGAAAAGCTCAACATTTTTACCGAATTTTTTCTCATTTTCTTTGCTTTCCTTGGGGCAAAGTTTAACTCAACCAGTTCTCTATTGAGCATAATGAGATATGCTTCTGCATTGATGAAAGTTTATACATGATTTTGTGAATCTCTATTACTACTATCAAAAAATATTACTGGACTCTGAAAAATGTCAAGTGACCCACAGCGTGATCACAATATGGTATACTGTCCTCCAAAATGTCATCTTCAGAAAGTTGAGAATTTACATATGTGTACGTGCGCGCGCGCACACACACACACACACACACACATGCACACACCCCACCTCTAAGGATCTTAATCTGAAGTTTGCACAGTCCAAATGATGTTTTGTTAGATCAAACAAAAAATTTTTTAAAGTTGTGGCTTATTAAATTTCAATAGAGGATTCAGAAAGCTTAAAAGACTAAACATAGGAGATTTAAAAAATTAAATAAAAGTCTCATCTAGAAGGAAAACAAGTAATTTTCAGAACTAAATGTTTAATATCTTCTTAAAATTTTCAGAAGCTAAAATAATCAATTTTCATTATCTGTAAGAAGATAATTCTAGATTTAAAGGGAATTTAATATAGCTGTGTGTGTGTGAGAGAGAGAGAGAGAGAAAGAAAGAGAGAGAGAGAGAGAGAGAGAGAGAGAGAGAGAGGGAGGGAGGGAGGGAGGGGGAGAGAGAGAGAGAGAGAGAGAGAGGTTTTTACATGCGTGTAGGTGTGTGTATAGATTCCCTAAAATAAACTGTGAAGCTTTGGTGTTGGGAAGGATATTTAACATTCAAACAAGATTAGACTAATAATTATTTTTGTTAAATAAATGAAACATTTACTATGTGCTGGGCCCCACTAGGCACTGGAGAACACCCCACAAGGTTTCTACTCACATCGACCTGAGATTCTGGTAGACCATAGAAGTTCTTTAAAACCCATGTCTTCATTTAATATTTACAACTATAAAATTCTACCAATAAATTAAGAAAGCATATTTGATACACAGGCTTGCAGATGTGCAAATAAATACACAAGAATTCCATCACTCCCACGGGAGAGGTCTGGAACATAGCATGTGGTTCCACAAACAGACTGACCTATCAAGATATATACACACGAACAGATCCTGGACAAGAGATAGGGCCAATTTTCCCAAGAGCAAATTATCAAGAAATAGGAACTATTTTTCTTTCATGTTGATAACCCAGCCTCAAGTTTTTTCAGATGAGACATAATATGCCCTGTGTGCCAATTTACAGTTGGACGATTATAAAATACTCTCTTTCCAATTCGTTTTCTTACTAAACGTTATCTTCGGATTCTATTCCTTATTCCAAAATGTACTTTTTAATGTTATAGGGTTTATGAATCTTGCATAAAAACATCTTTAAACCCAAATACACTTGTCTGACTTGTAAGCTACACAGTGCTGGGGAAAAGAGGCAACATGTGCCTTCAGTGGGACGTTAGGTGAGGCTTGGGAGAATTAGCAGCTCGGAAGGAGTGATGCAATTTGATTATATGGATGTGACTCATTCTTTCACCATGCAGTGTGATCTCTGGAATTGCTATCTGGAAGCAAATGTGTGAGGTAAATACTCTTAAAAAAAAAAACAAATACTCGCTCATCCTAATTTCTTCATCCTGGATAACCACTAAATATAAGGCACAGCCTGAAAGATCACTGAAATGCTAGTTTTTCTCCATTAGTGATAAATACGCATTAAACATGTGGCCTGCAATATGAAAAATGAGTTATAAGATTAATTCAAAAGTTTACAGGAGGACACACACTATCAAGTGTATACGAATCTCTGTCCTGTGTAATTAACTTCGTTTTAATGAGACCAATATGTGGTAAATGTGTGCTATGTGCAGCCACCGGAGTAAGGACTGGGGTCACAGAGAACATCTGTGATTCCTGACCAGAAGCCACTATGAGACAGACAAATATGGCGGAGCGTTCCCAAAGTTTCGTTCTCTACATTTCAGGAAGAGAATCCTTGACCAATTTTGTACTGGACGGGTGGCTACCTTTACAGAGATCACTTTTTCTAGCTTTCCTTGTAGCTGAGTTATGGGCGAGAGCATGAGAACAGGGTGAAGCTCCATGCTTTCTCAGACCTCATCTTGCCCCCCCCCCCCAAAGGATGGACCTCCAACATGGCAGTGGCCCGGCTTCAACTCTGAGTGTGGTGATCCTCCTCGGGTGGCCCTAGAGCAACAAGATGGAAGAAACCTAGGTGCCTGAACAACCAGACGGACAGCATAGCCCCTCTCACCTCAAGGATATGAAGGCCAAGAGGAATAAACATATATCTTATTCTAACCATAATGCTGTGAGGGCTTTTACACAACTGGGCGGATCCCTAATGCGGTAAATCCGCGATTGATGATTGTACGCCAGACGCTCCCCAACAGCCTTGCTTCTCAATCTGTTCCATTTCTGGGAAGAGCAACTCCATTATTCTACTTGTTCAGGCCACAAGTCTGGAATCCTCAACTCCTGTCTTATCTGGTATACCATTTCCAGTCCAATCCATTAATAAATAGTACTGGCTGAACTTCCGACCACAGTTCTCCAACTTGACCATTTTTTACCACCTTCACTTTCACGGTCTCAGTCGAAGTCAGCATGAACCCTTCCTGACTGCTTCTACAGTTGCCCAACTGATATCCCTGCTTCCCTCCCTGCTACCACAGAATTTCTGTGCCCGCAAGGAAGCCATACATTAGAGGGTGGTGCACTTCAGCTCAAATTCTCCTGGGTATTCCCATCTTGATTACAAGCTGATAATAATAAAAGTCCTTAACACGGACTCCAAGCCCATTTGGAGCTCTGTGATATCAACGATTTCCTTACCCGACTCCCCACCCCACCCCATAATCAATCACTCCACTCCAGCCACGCTGGTTTCCATTACTGTTCCTCGAACACGTCAACCACAACCCATCTCAGGTCTTTGCACATTTGTATTCCCTTGGCCGAAATGGTCTTCCTCTGGATATCAGCGTGGAACACTGTCATCTGCTCATTTCTCTGCTTCTGCTCAACATTCAGCTCAAAGAGGACGTCTTCTACTACTGTGTATAACATCACAATTCCGTCCCCGTCCCGCATGTCATTCTCTACCTCCTTACCACGCTTTGGCTTTCACAGCACTTATCACCAACCTATTACACACACACACACACACACACACACACACACACACTCACACACACATTATAAATGTTTGTTTGTTTCATATCTTCTCAATGAGGCAATAAACACAACGTGAACAGACATTTTGTATCCTTTGGTCTCTACTATAACCCAAACACTCAGAATAATCGAACAATGCCTGGCACATAGCATATGCAAAGTACATTTTTTTCTAATATAATTTATTGTCAAATTGGTAACACTGTGTGTGTAAAGTGTGCTCTTGGTTTTTGGGGTAGATTCCCATGGTTCATCACTTACACACAACACCCAGTGCTCATCCCAACAAGTGCCCTCCTCAATGCCCATCACCCATTTAGCCCATCCCCCCCACATACCCCCATCAACCCTCAGTTTGTTCTCTGTATTTAAGAGGCTCTTGTGGTTTGCCTCCCTCCCTCTCTGTTTGTAACTATTTTTTCCCCTTCCAAAGGATACAGGAGTGCAAAATAAGCATTTCTTAATAAATTACATGAATGAATGAAACACAGTGTGACCAGAGGGCTCATAGAGAGGGACACAAAGGATATTACGGCAACCTCATAGAAGAGAACCCAGCCTAGTAGGGAAGGGTCAGAGACGGCTTCTTAGCAGAACCACCTCGTACAGTGCCTCTAAAGAGTGGTGATGTCTTAGTGTGTGTATCCCAAGCAGAGAAAACATCTATAGGGTCACAGAGACAAGAGAACATTCGAGGAAGTTGAACCAAAGCCACGGAGTGGTGAGTACAGAATCAAGTAGGGAAGCAGGGGCAGATCAGTGAGTGATGGCTACCCTGAGACACGGGACTTGATGCTTGACATATTTATTATTTGACAAATGAGAAAAGGATGATTTTTAAGTTTGAGAATTCCCCTAGGCTTACTTAGCTAGTTACGTGGCAAAACCAAGATTCAAGTCCCTATCTGCCAAGTTCCAGAACCCAGCTCTCTTTATTTCACTGCAGAGTCTGCTATCCTAAGGAGTTTGGAATTTATCATGGAAAAGCCCTGGAAAATGCAAGCAAGGAGATGGCATGAACTCATTGGGCTTTCAGGAAGGTTTTGTTCATGGTAGTGCAGAGAATTTTTCAAAGCGGAAGAAGTCCAGGGACAGCAAGATCTGTAGGAATTGGTGGGAAAATTCAGGCAAGAAGTTCCGAAGACCTGAAACAAAGCGGTAACTGACAGCGGTAAGGACCTGAGGGTAAGCAGACATGGGGCCTGGAATAACCCCCAAGGCTCCAGTGTGGGCCAGGGTTGCAGGAGAAATGGGGTGTTGCCCAGGAAGTTGGGAAATGCAGTCAGGTGCAGAGACAGTTACTCTAAGCACTTCAAGCTGGTCACAGAGCCACTTAATGGATGGACCTGGAGGAAACTCCCAAGATTAATGGCTCAGTCCAGCGGCCATGCCTCCACAAAACAACTAAACTAAATGGCCAAAGCTTATAATATGAAGCACACAAAGACAAAAGGCAGAAACCTAACTCAGCAGTCTATTTAAGTAAAAAACAAACAAACTCTCCACGCTTTGTGAGAACAGGAAACAGAATGCACTGTTGTAGAAAATACTAACCTAGAACTTGCATAAAAAAACAAATTCTAAAATTAAGTTCTCATTCCAAATAACATCATATGTGTGCTCAGTTGGAGTCAGCCTTTTATCCTCTAACGTTACTGATGTGCTAAGATCTGCCTTTGGGAGAAGAAACCAGAAACTTGACTTCCCAAGAAAAATCAATGAAAGCAGCAAGTTGTTTGTTTGTTTTCTAAACTTCTCCCAAGACAATACTCATGAGGATGGTGGTAAGATACCAAACACAAGCATATGCACCTGCAAACGAGAATGCTCTTTGCAAAACACATCACAAGAGAATTACATGCACATGTCAAACATTTACTTAGAGGTAAGAATTTATAAAGAGACATCCAAAAGACAGCTGCCAATTTCGGTTTCCACATGCATTGAGGGGACCACTCTGCGACCATGTGTAAAATGACATATTCTCTTTTTTCATTTGAAACCATCTATGATGTTAGATGCATTACTGCTCTGAACCTTCCAAATATAAAATGCTACATTTTCTAGAATTCTTTTAAGTAAGAAATAAGCACAATATAAAACCACTTTCTTCTCTAAAAATGCTGATTGGATTCAAAGGATATTTGATTCCTTTATTCCTTAGAGCTGTAATTAAAATTACACACAAAAAAAAAAAATCAGCACCCTACTACACGAATTCAGGATAATCACTGGGGAACCCAATTAAATTCCCAAATCTTAAACATTAAAAAGTGTCCAAACAGAACCCACAAAATGCATCAAGGATACCTTTCAAACTGTGAAATGCAATGTAATTAACAGAATAATAAGCACTTCAACGCAACTGACTTGCCCACTGTTAATCAGTATTGGCTATTTACTCTATATTTAAATGTCCGCCTTAAAAGAAACTTTTGCTTCTAACTTACCAGGACTCTACTTAAAAGGCTTTTGTTACAAACTTCCAGTTATAAAAGAAACAAGTCCCGCAGATATAACATACAGCATGGGGACGACAGTTAATAACACTGGATGGCATAATTGAAAGTTGCTAAGACAATAAATCTTAAAAGTTCTCATCACAAGAAACAAAATGTAACCATGTGCAGTGATGGATGCTACCAGACTTACTGTGGTCATCATTTCACAATAGCACAAATATCAAATCCTTATGTCATACACCTAAAACGAACACTATACGACAATAAACAAAACTTACGTCAACTGTACTACAATAAACCAAAATAAATAAAAATGAAAGATATTTGTTTTGTAACATGATCCTTCGTGTGTGCTATTTAGGGGTGGGTGAGTCAATATCTGATATTTTAAACCTTAAACTAATCCAGTGTGTTTTCTGGAACAAGCATCTAGTTGGTCATATTTGTCTTCAGGTCACATGGCTTAAGGTGGTGGTTCTCAAACTTAGTTTCAGAACCTCTTGATACTAACAAAACTCACTGAAAAGTTCAAAAAGATTTTGCTTCTTTGGGCTGTATCTATTGATGTTTATTCCATTAGACCTTAATACAGGAAATTTTTTGACACATGTATTCACTTGAAAATAAAAAACTTACCACATGTAAAAAATGCATTTTTATAAAATTAACTATATTTTAAAAATGAAAATGTTACTAACAAGCATGCCATTGTTTTACACTTTTTGGAAATCCAATTGATGAAGAGGGCCGCATCCTCTGCTTTGGCATCCTACCTTCTAGAAAATTCTACCGTACACCCATGACCGACAAATAACGTGTTCCCATTACAAGACGTTAAGCTTTGACCTCAAAGAGCCCCTACAAGTTTCCCCAGACCAGACTTCGAGAACCGCTCCTTCAAAAAAATTAGCGGGATTATACTGGAAGGAATTTTTAGCTGGCTGCAAAGATTTTACATTAAAGAATGTTAAAGTATTTACGAATACCCCTATGTACGACATCTGTAAAATTACAAAATTCACCCATTTAATTAATCTGTGGCAGGTACAACGAACACTCTAACCACAAGAGAACTTCCGCCGGTCTTCTCTCTCTGCCCTGTTTTATTAACAGGAGACTTTCACGTCCACATTCAGACCTCTCACCTGGGCTGTCACACAGGTGTCACCCATGTGGTCTCTCCAAGGGAACCTGAGCTTCACACTGCCAGGAAGGGGCTCCTCATGGCACTTCTTCACCATGAACTCCTCACCCTTCTTCCCATCTCAGAACACAGCACCACCACTCACCCAACCTCTTCAATCAACAGCCTAAGCGTCCCCCAGTTTATCTCTTTCACCCTCATCTAACATCTCTGAGCTGCCCAAATTCACCAGCCGTCCCTCACGCCCCGTGCCATCATCCCAGCCCAAGCCAGCATTCCACTTTGCTTGGACTACTGCCCTCTACAACCTCCCAACAGGACCCCCTGTGGACCCCACCACTCCAAGTACGGTTCGCCACCCTCAACTATTAGCGGTATCCGTTTTTCTACTCATAAAACCTGAGTCTTCTCATGCCCCATCTCAGCCTAAACTCCAATGCTCTCTAAATGTCTTGGAATAAAACTGAACCGCCTCCAGCATCCTGCAAGTGACCTTGCCAACCTCAAGTCCTGACACTGGCTTCTTTTTCTTTACCACGCCAAGCCTTCCCCACCTCATCACTTTTCTACTTACAGGTGCCCTCATCTGGAACCTCTATCCACACTTTTGTGTGTCTGGCTCCTCCTTGGCATTCAGGTCTCAGCTCAAATCATACCCTCTCAGCAAAGTCCTCCCTGACCCACCTGATCATTGCCAGACCCACCTATGAGTCTCTCTTCTATCACCCTGTTTTATCAATTTAGTCTCAGCCCTGGTAATTATCCAGAAGTATCGTGCTTACTTTCGTGAATGTTCTTTGTCCTTTTCCCCTACCGCCATCGCCAGGATGCAGGGTCTGGAAGACACGGACTGTGTATGTCTTGTTCACTATCCTACCTCAGTGTCCACTGAGACACGGTCAGCACTGGGAAAGCATTTGTAGGAATTGAACAGCAGGCACGAATAAATATTCAGATGAATCGATAGGTGAATCATAATAAAGAAACTGTATTGCCAAAAGAATTTCATTAAATACTTTCTTTGCGGTTCTCAATTGTCGAGCGATTTACCAGGAATTTCATGTACTCATGGACGACACTCAGTCAAATCCACACTCTGCTTTATGACTCCAACACCTTTCCTACTTTTGTAGAAACTCGCCATATGGAGGGAAGAAGAGAATGGTAGTTGAGCGATGCCTGCTATGTATATATGGAACCTAATTCTGAACACGAAGAAAAATCTGCTGAAACACTCTTCCTATTATTTCATGTGACTTTGACCTCTAGAATTGATGTGAGAAATAAAAACTTAAATTCACAGGATTAATGAAAAGAAACGTCAAGACTTTCCATAGAAGTTATCTTAATTTTAAGAAAATGGCATGAAAATTGTTCTAAAAAACCTATAAATTAAGTATTTTTCTTTGCAGACTGAGTTTTAAATCACTGGGGAGCCTCATCATCAATACTTATGATTATTGTTGTTACTCTATTTTCCTTATAAATTTGAATTTAACCACTGACAGAATCCTATAGATTATAGTAACAACCCCATCATCTCCTAAAATATAATGTGAACTCTGGGAAGCAATCGTTTCATGTAAATTCATATACACACATGGGCACAACAGGCTGAGTCAATAAAAATCTTTGCACTGGAAATATTGGAGCAAATTATACAAATCTTTAAAAAAATGACTTCAATTTAGAACATTGGGGACACCATAAATACATAGTAAGAATACTGCTGAAGGTATTAAATATTCTAAAACAGTATAAAACACAATAAAAGAATAATATAAAATGATGCTCTGTAAAAACAAGTTAAATATAAAATATGATACTGAATTATAATCTTCTAATCACATAAATTAAAAAAAATTGATGAGTATGTAAATGGCTTTCCGTTAAAAGTTATTATAATGGGCTATTAATTAAACTCTAATGGAAACAAATACCCCCACTTTTTGCCAGTGGAAAATAAGTGATTTTTTTTTTAATTTTTTTTTAACGTTTTATTTATTTTTGAGAGAGAGAGAGACAGAGCATGAACGGGGGAGGGGCAGAGAGAGAGGGAGACACAGAATCAGAAGCAGTCTCCAGGCTCTGAGCCATCAGCAAAGAACCGGATGCAGGGGCTCAAATGCACAAACCGCGAGATTGTGACCCGAGCTGAAGTCGACGCTTAACTGACTGAGCCACCCAGGAGCCCCAATAAGTGATATTTTAAAGAAGCATGATCAGTTCCTGAAGGAAAATTTTAAGCACATTGACTGTTAATTATGATTTCGTGAAAAGTTTTAGCTTTCCTCTGTAAATACACCATTGCATATTGGTATTGGTGACATGGGAAACCACCTTTCATAATACTTTGGCCACCTTCACCAGATGATTTTTCTAGTACAGCTTTGCTATTGATAAATGAACAGAGTAACTTAATCGGCTTTGATAATGAAAAGTATACAAAGTAACCTAAGTGTTCTTGTTAAGTTACATAAAATTGCACGTAGTAAATAGTAAATACTCTGTCTTGTTTTAAAATCATTTGCTTCCATATATTCCTTTGAATAACTAAAAGGTGGTTTCATTATACACAAAAACAACCAGCTTTGGTGAAGTTGGGCAAATAATGCAGAAAAAATGACATTACATAAATCAGTAACATAAATAGAGTCAATAATAATTTCTTGATATTTTAAATATGCATAAAATGTGAATTTTCAGGAATTAATTTTAATACCATCTTAAACCATCTATCATACTTTTATATCTCCGTGCACTACTTAAGAAGCTTTAGGGGCGCCTGGGTGGCTCAGTCCGTTAAGCGATGGACTTTGGCTCAGGTCATGATCTCACCATTCCTGAGTTCAAGCCCAGCATCGGGCTCTGAGCTGACAGCTCAGAGCCTGGAACCTGCTTCAGATTCTTTGTCTCCCTCTCTCTCTGCCCCTCCCCCGTTTGTGCACGCGCGCGCGCTCTCTCTCTCTCTGTCTCAAAACTGAATAAAAGTTAAAAAAAAAAAAAGAAGCTTTAGCACAAAAACATTTTCATTTTCATCAGAAAGGAGTTTGCAGAAGGGCCTAGATATAAAGATCAGACTCAGACTTCAACCTTCCAAAGCTACAGTAGTTAATTTCAGATAACGTATGTGCTATCACAGGCTGCATTTCTCAAATGCGGAGTCATGGGAGAATTCCAATAAGGACTTCAGAGACCAATTCCAATTGGTCCTTTGTCCTGGGGTGGGGGTGGGGGGCTGTTGCCATGGCAGTCACACCAGGCAGCTTCTTTGTGCTGGGAAGTAGCTCCTATCTGCCCAGCCCTTTGAGCACATGCCAACACAAATGCTAACCATTCAGGGATTTTTCATTAGAGGAATGGATATGAACAGCATTAGTCTATCCAGCCCCCCACAAAAATCATTCAAAAGCTTGTTGAAAGTCTCTGCAGAAATACATCTATGTGATTTTGAACTGAACCCACAACAATGTCAGAAGCCTGTTTAACGTTCAGCATGCAAGCCAGCCAACAGTTTCACATAATGATGGCCGAAGTAAGTTTTCCCTCATTAGCAGAAAATCAATGCCTTATCACACTACTGCCAAAAAGTTACTAATCTCTATTTTCTTCCCATTTTTTTCAGCTACGCTGTTTTCATTTTTAATGTTCACTGAAAATATATTTTTAAACTTTAAAATTTGCCATTCTCTCAAAACTGCAGAATGGAGGGATGGATATTGCAGCAAAATGAACCAGCACAGAAATAAAACCCGTAACTGTTATGAACTAATTGTAAGAAAAAAATACTTATACCTTTTTAACATAACGTATGATCTCCTTTATCAATTTCAGTTTCTTTTTTTTTTTGCTTTTTTTAATAATGGCTTTCCAACTTTTTTGGTCTCAAAAAAAAAAAAAAAAAAAAAAAAAAAAAAACACAAAAAACCAACCACAGCGATTTTCAAAGATTTTAGCTTTCAGGAGTCCTCAAAGGTAAGGAGCCACACTATTTCCCTCCTTAATGTAATAAATTCAATTCCACCATTAACAGTTTGTAATCAATTCCACCATTAACAGTTTGGAAAGAAAACAGAGGACATTAGTAGAACCACAATGTGATAAGGCTATTTTTACAAAATCACACAAAGATGTAGGTAGCCTAATGAGTATTAACGAACATTATCCTTCAAGGGTGCCTGGGTGGCTCAGTTGGTTAAGCATCCGAGTTCAGCTCAGGTCTCCATCTCACGGTTTATGAGTATGAGCCCCGCATCGGGCTCTGTGCTGACAGCTCGGAGCCTGGAGCCGGCTTCGGATTCTGTGTCTCCCTCTCTCTCTGCCCCTCCCCCTGCTTGTGCTCTGTCTCTCTCTCTCCTTCAAAAATAAACAAACTTAAAAAAAGAACATCATCCTTCAGAATAAATTTTCAATAAATTATGTCCTTAAAACATCTTGTTAATTTTTCCTGACTTGTACAACAAATGTCATTACTTTACGATGGTGCATATATATTAGTAACAAAGGGAAAAGGTATCACTCCGCTTCATCACCTACCCCTGTTCGTCAAATCTGTCACTAAATGACTTGGAATTATTTCCAAATATAAAATATACCCTCACAGAAAAAAGACAAAAAAGAAAAAAAATAAGCATATACAAAAATATGTACTGTCCTCTAAGGACAATTTATAAAGAATTCTTCAAATACATTGTGGAAAAAGAACACAGAAGCAAAAATATATTGCCTTCCCAGCTTCCTGCTTTGAAAAGGACAACTCTCATTTAGATTATAAATGTGGATCTATTCCTTGACAGATAATTCCTCTTACACCAACTTAAGTACATGCCTTCATGGACAAAAATACCACCCTCCAGGATTTCTTACAAAGATACAAAAAGCACAAACCAAGAAGATTGATATATTTGACTACAGTAAAATTAGTAACTTCTGTTCATCAGCAGATTTCACAAACGGGTAAAAATTAAAGCTATAGACTGAGAAAGATACTTTGCAATGCATGTAATCGACAGGGATGAAAATCTGAACTAGGTAAAGTAAATCAATCCAAAGGGAGAAATGGGAAGAAAACCAGAACAGACACTTCACAAAAGAACCACAGACAGCTCACGAACATATGAATAGATGCTCGGCCACATTAGTAACCTAGAGCAAAATAACTGGAAATAATCAGAATATAATCCTTAGCAGAAAGGACAAATTGGGTTATAACAGCGCAACATCGAATGGAAGCAAAAAGAATGAAGTAACAGAAAAACTCGTGTGGTATTATTAGATTTCAATCATAGGGTACAAAAACACTTCAAAGTAACCACCACATTGCGTGTAGAGGCAAGTTTGTGAGAGGAAGCCTTCAGAGGGCCAGGTGCTCAAAGACTAGCTACTAGGACACTCATTCACAAACCCACAGACTGAGAATGTGGGAGTTTAGGGAAGGGACGGAGATGCCTTATGATTCAGCCGCAGGGAATCCCTCCTCCACCCCCACGAACTTCCTCCAAGCAGGTGCCTTGGAGTCAAGGCTGCAATGCCTCCCAAGATGCTGTTCTTGCCACCCCATCAACCTGCTCCTTTCACTCCCGGAGCATGTTATCAGCAGCATATTGATTCCAAAGTCTTCCCTGGAACTGGCATTTCTTCTCTGCTCTTCAAGATTCATGAAGACTAATTCCCTTTTCAAGAGACAGCATTTTCAGTATCTAAAACATTATCCTCTCTTCCTAGACTCCCCATCTATATGTGAAACAATGTCTAAATGTATATGCATGTGTGTATACACACACACAATTTATATATATATAAAATATATATAAATATAAAAAAATGTTTTATTTATATATTTTTATTTATATATATTTTATATATATAAAATATATATATATAAATTGTGTGTGTATACACACGCACATACACACTATATATACACATATATATATATATATATATATATATATATATATATATATGTATATATATTGACCTGGACCTGGTCAAGTCTATCAAAGGCTTTTTTGAAGCTTGGCACTCCAAAATAAACATGATACCCCCATGCCATCTAAATATCTCGGTCCCTTGTCTTCACCGTTGACTCCATAAATGAAATAGAGTTTAATATTTTGCATTTAATACTTCCAGATTCTCTTGGCTTACGAGAACTTCTTATAAATAGACGTCTGCTTTGTTTTTTCTATAAGCAGGGCATAGGTTTGCTCTTTAACATTAACATCATAACCACGGTCCAGTGAAAGAACAGTAAAAAACTTTAAGTGCACGGGTATTTCAACTATTTTAAAGATAGCTTTCAGAGGAACGAGAAAAACTCATAAGGCCAAAAGGCGACCCCTGATTTTGGAGAACAAAACTGTCTGTTTCTCATGTTAAAGTTACTGGGAGAGCTCATTCATATGAAAATGCATTCAGTTCCCTCATACTCTCAGGTAGTGTTTTGAATGCCAAATGGCACGGTGAGGCTCATCATTAATGTTCAGTTTTCTAAAAAATCCCTCTTTGAATGTCAGCTTTCATACATCATTTAATTACATAAAGACAGCAAGAATGTTTCAGTGGGAAAGGGGAACAGTGCTTGAAGTATCATCAAGTTACGTGAGGTAACTTTGAAGGGTGGCCGGCAGGATGGTTCGTGTCCACACTGAAGCATCAGCAGTGTTAGACATCAGCCGAACACACAGACCTGGTTATCAACCCACGGAGAAAGCAGGTGACCCCATGACTTGGTCTTCAGAAGGAAAAAGCGCAATCTTGGTACAGTGAGAACGGAAAGGGGAGGCTAGCTCCTGAATGTCGATGTCAACAGTCAAATATCACTTAGCATCCGTGTACAAAGGTCATATTAAAAGTCTGCAAAGAGCTTCTTTAAAAAGCCTGTGTGAAAAAAAAGATCAATGCTTTTCATTACATGCAGAAAAAATAGGTCCTTCAAGGTGCACGGCAAAGTTGAGTCACAAACAAGTAAGGACACAGAGGTGGACCAAGATTCAGCCAAGTCACAGCTGCTCTTTCAATAAGGAAGAGGAAACGGTCAGAGGAGAGGGCTGAATGGTCGAAGATCAATGCAGAGGTCAATAAGCAGTTCAATGTTCAAAGGGGGCAGAGAGGCCTAAGAGATATTCATAGAAACATCTGGGTTATTCTCTTCTGGAACTATTGCCATTCAAGTTCTAGTCTTTCCTTGAAAATAATCAAACCATATATATATTTTTTTACCCTATGGTTTAATGCTGTGCGTCTTCTATGGGCTTTTCAAAGTGGGATAATAATACATAATACATAATAAATATGTCACACGAGTACTCCTAATCCGTCCTTGGAAAGTTAACATTGCCCAGTCATCATGCATGGGCGACGCCAGAGCAGATGGCCCAGGTTTGCACCTCAAAAGACTGACTGTAAGATCCTGGCCAATTCATTCAGCTGGCCTATCATCAGGTCTTTTAGCTATTAACATGCAGATAATATAATACCTACTTCCTAAGGGGTACTATGAAGATTAAAATTTAACACCTATAAAAATGATTGAAGTACCTGGTGTTTATACGTAGTTGATAAAAAGCTATTATCATTAAAGAATGGATAATTTCATAGCCTCATACAAGAATGGATAATTTCATTAAAAAGTTTAACTTAAACCTCATAACCTCATAAAAGAATGGATAATTTCATTAAGAAGTTTAACTTAAATTAGCCAAGGCTCAAAGAACACTAAATACATAACTTGCTGCTTTTTAGAAAACAAAATATAATGTACCTGCTCCCACAATGAAATATCACAGAAAACATGCAAAACCAGTATCGCTAAGCAAATCAGCCACTTTGATGGATACAAATTCAACACTTTTCAATGTGAAAATATTCCATTAGGTTCACAGAAAAGATGTTTTAATCACATCACCATCAAAAGTCACTAAATCAGACTATGTTTTGTGTTGGATGATAGAAGGCTAAAATGTATCTTTATGATAAGAAAAGGCAAGGCAAGGCAAGAACGTAAGGACAGTTTCAAATTTCACATCATAATTAAGGCCAATGTCTGTTTAAGAAAATAAACTGTATTCAAGTACTTGATAAGACTCATTTACACAGTTGAAAACGTAATTAAAATGTAAAGAGAGCCTTAGCAATGTAACCTACTTAAACTGCTGTCCTCAGAAAGGAACTCCAAACAATTCTGATCAAAACTTAAAATTGAAACTTCTCTAAGCCAGCAATTTTAAGTATCTGAAAGTCACACGACTCCTTTTGCTTGAAAATACATGATAATATATTTACACTACCCCCAGATGACTTTTCCCCAGTCATCCTAATTAGTGAAGTCTTACCATATAACTATTCTCTTTTGCTAAAACGATGAGAAATTCTGGCATTTAGGTGTGCAATCATACTTGGGACCCTGCCCAGCTAAAATAAAAATCACTTAAGGCACATGTTAAACTGCATTACACAAAGAAACTTCATTTAAGTAAAGGGAGACAGGGAAAACTGGAGTGATATTCCATGTAAACTCCCTGGGTGTTTTTTTGAATGTCTGGATAATAAGCAAGTTTGTGAATGATCTTGCATAGCCCACTCACCCATTGTTGCCATGGCATACTCTTTATAAATATTAATGTTTGCAGATGAAAAAAATCCATCTATACCAAGAACATTGCTATCTAAATTTTGAGAAGATTAAATACGCTGATAAAAAAACTAATTAAACAATGAAACATTTCTTCAATTAAAACTTATAAAAATTCAAATGATGTTTTCTTTTTTTAATTTGAAATTATTTTGACACAAGGATATTAG
Source organism: Panthera tigris (assembly GCF_018350195.1). Lineage (NCBI taxonomy): Eukaryota > Metazoa > Chordata > Mammalia > Carnivora > Felidae > Panthera > Panthera tigris. Next base: position 5,987,356 of record NC_056670.1, read on the forward strand.
CACGAGATCAGCCAAAGTTACATGGAACTGGTTAGAATCACAGCTTGGGGACAGATCGGCCTCATTTTATAAGATTATCGTCATTTTACTGAGTTTAAACTGAAGTATATCAAGAGAATCACTGCAGAATCTGTGACTCTGAATATTTATATACTATTTAAAACCCTGTTTTAAAAAAGATAATTAAGAGAGCTCGCTATTTAGTCAATCCAGAGGTAAAAGGAAAATAAATAAAATTTATTAAAATTAGCTTGTAGCAATGGAGGAAAGATGAGTATCTTTACCTTTACCTAGGAAAGGCTGCCATCGGTATTTCTTCTTTATTTTGTCATAAATATGTTTGCGTGTATGGTTATGCGTGTGTGTGTGTGCACAAAATTTTCATTTTCCTATTTCATATCCCCTTATCATGTATCATAAGATGGACTGACTACATCTCAGTATTTAAGTATGAGTTGTGCAACATAGTATTTAAATTAGGGCATATCAAGGAGAAGAGTAAATATCACCCAAGGACTTTGTGCTCTTTTGGGGGGAAAGTGCCAGTGGATTTTCAGTTATACTCAGAATCTTTACCTCACGGTAGGTGGAGCTATGACCTTGTTGCTGTCTTTATTTGGAGCTCAAGCATGGTTTGAGGAGATGCACACAGAGGCAGAGTTGACAACGAGTGGACCTGGGATGGTGAATTCAATGTGTCAACTTGCTAGGTCATGATCACCGGATACTATTGGTCCAATATCATCCTAGACCCTTCTGGGAAGGAAGTTAAAGTTAGCACATAAATCCGTAGACTGTAAGCCACAGATGACCTTCCTAATGTTGGTGGGCTTCATCCAATCAGTTGAAGGCATCAACAGAAAAAAGACTGACCTCCACTGAAGAAGGAATTCTGCCAGCAGTCGGCCTTCAGATTTGAATTGTAGCACCAACTCTTTCCTGGATCTCCAGCCTGCTCACCTCACTGTGTAGATTTTGGGTTTCCCAGTACCCACAGTTACATGATCCAATTCCTTAAAATAAATACCCACCCATCGATATCTATCTATCTACCTATCTATCTATCTATCTATCTATCTACCTATCTATCCATCAGTATCTATCTATCTACCTACCTACCTACCTACCTACCTACCTATCTATTGGCTCTGTTTCTCTGGAGAACCAGAGAAACACAGTAAAGGGCTAACACATAGCCCTACAGTCAAAAGCTGGAGCTCTGAATCCAGATTACCGTGGTTCAATCCTAATTCTACTATAAGCTAGTTGGGAGACCCAGGCAAATTACTTAACCTCATTGGGCCTCTGTCTCTTCATCTATAAAGAAAAATAATAAATACTGCCCCTTACTTCATAGGATTGTTTTGAAGATTAAATAAATTTTATACATGGAGTGTGTTTGCAAAAGCATGCTCCGTATGTTGGGCATTGCTCTAAGCACTCAATAAACATCAACTGTGACTTCTAAGCTTCTTCTAACATAGCTTGTGGACTTGCAGTTAGTCTTAGAAAACAGAATAGTATGCATAAACAATATTTTTTTTAGAAAAATTTGCAAGGTTGTGCAGAAACCTATTTTCGTAAGAGATACTCAACATAAAGGCGAAGTGAACACACAGGTTTTCAAAATATCCATTTCTTGAATGGATTTTCAATAATTAGCATTTGCAAAAGGCTGAGGTAAGGTATTTACCTCGCTTTACCACAATAGGTATGTTCTTACAAACGTGCCTGACAATGAATTAATTGAAAAATCAACTATGAAACCACTGATATACTGTAATCTAACAAATGCTTTAACTTGGTTTGTAATTGTTAGCACTCCTTAACACATCCCTCTGTATTTATAGATTACGCTCGGCCTCGATATATTTCTCGCCTCTTTCTCATCCATTTTGCTCACTACCCACATACGCTCTCGCCCTATAATTTCATCTCCTTCCCCTGCAATTGTCTGGCAAGTGAATACTGTTTGTGTTTTTGTTTACTGGCTCTTGCTTTTATCCAGAAGAAAGCCTAGCTGAACATTTATGTCTTTTTGGCCCGGGGAGAAACTTTAGAACACTGACACAAAAGCCGAACACTTCTAGAGAAAAAAAAAAAAAAAAAAAAGACAGAAACTATGAGTTAAAAGTTGAATGCCTAATATATGTCAAAAAAAGATTACAAAGGAAAATTAAAAGGTGAATGACATATGCAGGAAGAACATTTCTTATATACTGTCAGGTATTTGGTGGAAATACTACTACTTACTGCTATTTTATAACATTTTACACTGTACATTACACATTTTTTACTCAGACTGTTTCATGTTAACTTCATAACAATCTTGTAAAGACAGAAAAAGCAGGGCATTCCAATATCAGCATTAAGGACAATTTGGGCCAGATAATTCTTTGTTGTGGGCGCCTGCCTGGCAAAGCGGAGTTCCTGGTTTTTACCCACAAGATGCCAGAAGCCTCTCCCCCCAACCCCGACCCGTCCCCATTGCAACTGTGACAACCAAAACTGTCCCGAGGCATTGCCAAATGTCCTGTGGAGGGACAGAATCACCACCAGTTGAGAACCACTGTCAGAAACAAGTAGTGCCTTTTTTTAAAATATAGAAATTAGGTTAAACTCAGAGAAGTGATGTCACTTGCCCAAATAACGCCCCTTCTCTCAACAACCTATAAACTTGAGAATTCTAGGAGATTGCCATGAATGCTTTGGTTAAAACACCAATCACCACCTGTAAATTGATTGTGATTTCTGTATGGCCACTCTGTGATCTTATAGGCACCTCTGAACTCACTTTCTCCTTGGCTGGTCTGGTCATGACCTCAGGCTTTTGTTCCCCCCCACCAGAAAGAAAACATGGCATTATAAGCTCCAAGCTAGAAATGAACAATATGAAAATCTGTCTGGGCATAAAATAAATTTGTATGGTGCCTCCCTCAATTGTTTTTTTTTTTTTCCAAAACGGTTTCTATCTTAATTTGCGCAACATCTATGGAACAATCTATCACTCTTATTAATTAGGCAGCTAACAGGCCATCTGACCGGTCTGATTTATCTCTTTCACACACATATAAAATGCTGAAAACACTCTCTTTTTATAGAAGCACAATAGCAGGAAACCCAGTCATATCCTGAAAATGAAAAGTAGAGTTGACACTTTGATTATCTGACCAAGAATACTTCCCGACGGTCCCAAGTTTCTCTGGAAGCTTCGTGAGCTTGCTCAACGACCTGACAGTGTGCAGACTTACACAGCACAGTAAACAGCGTTTCCTTCCTTCACACTGTCACCCTTTCCCCAGGTCTAAAAAATATCCTCGACTCTCAGATGAATATTCTCAACACAAACCCTTTGTACAACTAGTCAACCAGTGTATTTAAGTCGCGTCCCGCCTCTTTTCAAACTGTTTCCCAACAACAAAAGAGGGAAACATGGAACCATCCCCTGTAATCCATGGCCTTCTATGTGTGGGCTGATTAAGACAAAAAGGGAATATTTGAATGTCAGAGGCTCAGGGTTACGAACCATACCTTCCATGACATACACCAGTGACCCCACGTCTCCTTCTTTGATGATGCAGCTGTCTTTGCCATATTCCACTGGGTACATACAATCCACAATCTCCTGGATCTGCGACAGCTCCAAGTTCTTCATAAAGTCATTGTCAAGGATAGCTTCCTTTATGAGATCCTTGGACCTAGGGAAAGAGAGGGAAGATTTATTGGCACATCTGACAAGCGTTTTCATAGTCTGTGAAGTTGAGCAGAGCCATAGAGTGTTCTGGCACACTACGATGCATTTTCTTGTTAGGAATCCAATCGTATTCTGAAAGACCTAGGAACAAAGTAATTCTGTGGCAGTAGGAAAGGCGCGGAGAAAATTTCCTTTAAATACACTATCATTTAATGCACATGTGACCAACCAATAAACAAACCGAAGTGTGATATTCCATTTTGTTTCAGAATGTTCTTTAATCATGAAGATTGGGAGAAAGCCAGTAGATGAGCATTTTAAATTGAAGTTTGCAACTTAGTTTAAGAATAAATGCGAACTAGGGGTGCCCGGGGGGCTCAGTCGGTTAAGCATCCGACTTGCGCTCAGGTCGTGATCTCGCAGGGTCAGGGGTTCGAGCCCCGCGTCGGGCTCTGTGCTGACAGCTCAGAGCCTGGAGCCTGCTTCCGATTCTGTGTCCCCTCTCTCTCTGCCCCTCCTCTGCTCACACTCTGTCTCTTTCTCTCTCTCAAAAATAAATACACATTTAAAAGCGTTTTTAAAAATAAATGTGAACAAGAGACAATAAATCTTTTTAAAAATTGTTTATGGCACACTCTTACCGCTATCTTTACATATTATAAAAGAACATTAGGATGTATTGCACTATATATAATTACAGTAAAAAATTATTTGTTTGCTTATTTGTATGTGATTCTTCCACTAGACTTTATGCCCCACGTGGATGGGGATCATTTTTACTTTTCTCTCTATGCCAAGTGTCAACACAATGTTAGTTACGGTACAGGTACTCAAGAGTAATATTTGGGTTAAAAAACTGGTAAGAATTGGACTAATTAGCCGTTTGAAACAACCGGTAGAAACGTGGTAGTTCCTCATCCATACTTAACATATTTTCAAAGAAAATCTCTTTCTTGAACCAGTTTAGAGTGAGGTGCCCAGGAAGATAAAACTCTACTGCACAACATGTTTTTAAACACGACATGATTTAGACATGGATTAAATAGGTAGTCAGCGGGGAAGATATTTTTACAAATCCTATCATTGGAATTCAAAGTGGTCACCCAGGAAAGTGTTGCCGAGCTTAACGATGGTGGTAATTTGAGTCTCTCTCTTGAATCCCTTACCAGGGATTGTGACAAAGCAACTAAAAATTTTCAGAAAGAATGGTAACGGTATGGGGGAAATTCCTACACTATATTTAGGTGAAAAAGCAGAAAACAGAATTGTTGTTAGACTAAGAGAATATTTTATGTGAGAACTTAGAGATAGGAGAATTTAGAGAATAAGGCAATTTAGAATAGAAGAAAACCAGGAGGTGTCACCTCACCTCCATCAGTATGGCCGCCATCAAAAAGGTAAGAGATAACAGATGCTGCGAGGATGTAGAGGAAAGGGAGCCCTCGTGCACGGTCAGTGGGAATGGAAATTGGTGCAGCCACTATGGAAAGCAGAATGGAGGTTTCTTACAAGATTAAAAATAGACCTACCATATGATCCAGTGATTCCACTTCTGGGAATATAACCAAAAGAAACAAAAACACTAACTTTAAAAGATTATCTGCAGCCCATGTCCATAGCAGCATTATTTACAATAGCCTGGACATGGTAACAACGGGAGCGTCTACAGATGAATGAATGAAGAATACGCAGAACGTATACACGCGCGCGCTATGGAAGATCATTCAGCCATAAAAGAGGAAATCCGACCATTTGTGACAACCGGAATGCACTGTGAAGCCATTACGTCAAGTGACATAAGTCATAGAAAAACAAAGTACTATATGACCTCACTTACGTGTGGAATCTAATTTAAGCGCGCGCACCCACGCATGCGCGCGCACACCACGCATGCGCGCGCACCCACGCATGCGCGCGCACCCACGCATGCGCGCGCACCCACGCATGCGCGCGCACCCACGCATGCGCGCGCACCCACGCATGCGCGCGCACCCACGCATGCGCGCGCACCCACGCATGCGCGCGCACCCACGCACGCCAAACTTACGGAAAAGAGATCGGATTTGCAGTTATCAGAGGTGGGGGACAGGAGAAGAAGGAATTGGAGGAAGGTTGTCAAAGGGCACAGAGTTGCCATTATACCTAAGTATGGGGACGGAATGGACAGCTTGATGACTACAGTGAACACTGCTGTATGACCCAGAGAGAAACTTGTTGGGGGAAATTTTTTTCATTCCTTTTTATTATATCCATAGGAAATGAGGGCTGTTAACTAAAGCCTACTGTGGTAATCATTTCACAATATATATAAATTAAACCACCATGTTGTGTACCTTAAACTTACATAGTGATGATGTCAATCATTTCTTAATAAAACTGGAAAAAAATTACCAACTCAGAAGAATTTTATGTGAAGACCGTAATATTACTTTTCAGGAAATGGTAGGTAAAAAAAGATGGTAACAGTATTAATTGCAGCAGCAGTAAAAAAAAAAAAGGGGGGGGGGGTGGGGAAAGGACATAACAGAGTATACACAGCAATGACCCGAAACAATTTTAGAAGGAAATAAACACAATGTTGGCATTGGTTGCCTTTGGTGACAGAATTATGTTTTTCTTTCTACTTTTGTCTCTTTATAAAATTTTCTAGAACGGGGCATGCTTTTTCATATTGAAAAATCACTTTAAAGGCAGTTTATAAAAAGTCACTGTGCTATTTGGAGAAATAAAAATAATCTAATTTCATCCACTTCTCATTGAAACAATGACATATTTTTTGGCATATTCTTTTATGTCTTTTATTGGCATATTCAATGTTACCCTTTGCAATAGATTCTTGTTCATGTGGCCTGCGTTTAAATACTAATGGTAGGGATTTTCACCTAATACAGAGACAGCCAGTTGTTAAGAACTTCAGAATAGACTATTCTAAAAGTAAGACTTTTGGGGCCCCTGGGTGGCTCAGTCGGTTAAGCGTCTGACTTCAGCCCAGGTCATGATCTCAATGTTCGTGGGTTCAAGCCCCGCTTCGGGCTCTGTGCTGACTGCTCAGAGCCTGGAGCCCGCTTCGGATTCTGTGTCTCCCTCTCTCTCTCTGCCCCTCCCCTGCTCACGCTGTCTCTCTCTGTCTCTCAAAAACAAATAAACATTAAAACATTTTCAAGTGAGACTTTTACATCAGTCAGGCAGGGCTTTTCAGCCATTTACTCCAGCTTGCCAAAACTTTATGCAAAACTCTGTCCCCATCTGCGACTACCATGACATTTCCTTTCTTAATTATCTTCACCATCTCTGATGTCAGGAATGGCAGCAGCACCTTCAGAGTGACTCCTGAGATCTACTGTTCTAGGATCACATTTCCCAACACCAGGACCTAGCTGATGTTCAGGAAATTAATTTAACTAAATAGTTAAATAATCTCTTCACATAAAATGCCTTTATTTTCTTTGTTTGGGTCAGAGAGTGAGGTCATCAATAGGTCCTTATTTTCTAATATCGTAACTCCTGGAGGCTATCAATCCCAGAATCCCTACCTGGGGAGCCACTGATGGCATCTTATCCTTTCGGAAACATTAATAGTGCTCCATTACAAATCTCAGCCCTAGAAATGCCACCAGCTTCGAAGGAGAGCCCTATTCTCCCCAAAATAATTATTTCAGTCCAAGGATGGGTGAAGAAAGCATTTCTCTTTTCTCTTAAGTAGGACTATTACCCTGTTTTGTGAAGACTTCAGAAATGGTGAAACCCTGAGGTCTAATGCAATCTCTTAGAACGACCCAGATTTTCCAAATGTTGACCACAAAGTCAGGGGGGGAGGGGAACTTCAGGCTGCTGTTGCTTCTCAGATTTTTTTTGAAATGGAGGACATCCGATCTCAAGTCTCTGAAGAAACAAAAACTGGGGGTCGTCACGTATGTGTTTGTGTCACTTCAAAACACACTGAGAAATAGAGGACCTGTGTCCTACCTGTCCTTTCACACAATACCATCCAATAAAACACCTGTCCCTGAAACGTCACCAACAATCCATCTCATGCCTCTGTGTGGCGTAACCCAAAGATGTTCTTGTCGGGGAGCAATCGTGAACGCCCTGCCCCTTCATACGAGTCTCCCTTAAGTCCTTTCCCACCGAGGGCTTGAGCCACTGGGTCAATTCTTCGTCTCCCTTTGCTCCAACCTTATGGACTAGAATCGATCACAGCCTCCACCTCAGTCTCCTGTGACTCCTTCTCTTTCCTGGAGACACAGTCTAAGACACTCGCTGTACCTAAAATATGATGCTGCACGCGATGCCAGCGAGCTTGGTGATCAGTCTGGGAGCTGGGGAAAGCTGCTATCACAAGTTCCAGAAGGCGGCTATCTGCTCTCGCTCAGAGTACATATTTTAACAACAGGCTGCACGAATTCAGCAGCCTGACCTGGGGACTGTAAGAAGCAAACACAAAGATCTTGATGTTTGATCCTTCCTGTCTGCTTCTGTGTATAAACAATCCATTAACATTGTTTTTCTTCCGTGCTCCAAATGTGTGGCTTTGGAAATACAAACACCATAAAAGGAACTTGGTTATTTTGAGCTCACCCTATTGATTCGTCATCATCAAACTGTCAGCCTCTGAAATATTGGCTATATATAAATGGTGTGCTGGTAAACACCCCCTCTCCATAGAGGGGGTAAAAAAAAAAAAGCTTTGGTTTGTAGCATTTGCCAATTTCCATGGTATAAATACTCCCACCATAGCCAATTTCAAGCCAATTTCAAGTCTACTAATGTAAAGTCAACCTGCTTGCAAAATTCCTGAAAATTTAACAAGCAGTTCCTATATGAGCCAGTTAAGAGTTGGCTCCAGTAAATTGCTGGATATAGATTATTTTTCTAACACCCTCAGAATTTAATGTGCCTTAATTTATAAGTGCTGAAACCAACATGATAATCCTTTCCTTCTCTAAAAATTTCATTAGGTGACATAATAACCCCAGATCATTTAAATTTAAATCACAAAAAGCCTTGAGTCTTCCCCACTTTCAGGTTTTATAAAATGACTTGGAAAACCCACTTCCCCTTCTACTTCTGCAGGGAAAGTTCTTGAACAGACGCAAATAGTTGATAGAAATAATCTTCCTACACAAGCTTTAGTAAAAACGGGCAATTCTAGCAAAGTGTTGGAAAATACACACCTACTTCTCTAACAAAGAAGCCGGCATTATTCACTATTAATAAACAGAGCCTCATTAGTTTTCTCAACATTAAACCAAAGGCTATTCTACACCGTGGTTATTGTGCCTTGCAGTATCTACACAGGGCTAGCGTTATTTCAAAGAGCAGGGAAGGCTGTTTAGGCTGGGGAGTCACGAAGTCTTCTCTGAACCGAGGACTCTATGACAATAGGATCCAACCACGGGAAGATTGTGCAGACGACTATTCTAACTGAAAGGAAAAACACACACAAAGGCGCAGAGGTTGGAATGAGCTCGATCTGTCCAGAGGCCCGAAAGGACACCTCTGTGGCTGAAGGACAGAGCGAACAAGAAGCCAAGGGCCAGGAGAACGAGATTACAAAGGCAGGCAGGAGGCAGGTCTCCTAGGGTCTGGAACATGGTGATGACATTGCAGTGTTTTCTAAAGCTACAGGGACGCAGGGCAGGAATGGAAGAGAGATGATTGACGGGCGGTAGATCAGACATAAAACAGAAATAATACAAATGTACTTTAAGCTGTTTCTGAGTTCACGGAGGTTTTCTGCCATGTATTTCATCGATTAACGGGGGCCAAAACTGTAACTTATGACTATGTTAATAAGGAATTTTTATAATTAAAGCTCGTGGGAACCCCTGTCTCAGAAGTCCTACATTTCCTTGGACTTTGAATCACTGACGCTTGGGCCACTTATGCATTTTGGGAAAGAAAGAGGTCGCATGTCCAATTTCAGGCTGTCTTCAGAGGCCTAGAATTTACTCTCCACTCAAAGCCTCTCTTTCATTTCGCCCTGAACACACACCAGGCAATAGCAAATATGGCCAGGAGGTCCGGGCCCAGAAACGTGAGAATTATCACCCAGTCCCTCCGTTTCAAAGACTTCCAGGCACTTTAAAAAACAGTCAAAGCTATTAAATTACTACTATGAGTGAAAATCAGCCAAAAACGGTTTTAAAAGTGTAAAGCGTCTATAATCAGCTTTTTCACTACAAAAGCGCAAACAGGACTCCGTCCTTTTAGCTCTCGATGGTCAGCTGTAGGCTCCCAAGTCAGAAGAAGCAGTAACTGCAGTTTCAAAGCCGCCCTTACCTGCAGTATAGTCTGCAGAGGGCACCTGAGAAGTCTCATCGGAAGTAAACGGACGGTTTACTCACATAAAGTCATTACAAAGCCCCTTAAGAGTTTCCAATCCCGGGACTCACCTCGACAAGGTAACTCCATTCATCTGCTGTGAACTATCCGGGTAATTACCTGCAACCAAGAGACTCTCTTGGAGTCCCGCTCTTGCCGCCCCAACAAGTTACAATTCTATCTCAACAGTGGGTCCTATCTCTGGTCCAACAGCTTTCCCGCATGAGCTTTGCAGGTCTAAGCTGGCTGAGAGCTAAGAAATCTCCATCTGCCCACGTTGCTTAAAGACAGAATTCAATCCCGCAAAGCTACTGACCAATTTAGATATTTCCTCACAACTGAAAATCGGTTTTCAACAAGTTTCAGCCTGTATTTTCACATCAGCCAACTCTGCCCTGGCCAGCTCGCTCTTGTAGCAGAAACGGTCATGAAGAGATCAAAACTATTTGCGGCATTTGGACCTAAAATCCACACACGGGGATAGCTGGGCCAAAAGACATGGGAGCAACATAGTTCTTGCTGACCACTGACGGTAATCTTTTCTCAATCACCTGCATTGCAAATCATTTCCAGTTGCCATTTCCCTTCTAAAAACTATCCTGTTGTTCTAACACAGATGAGAGTCTAAATGAAATTGAGATATTACAACTCTAAAGAAAAAAAAATGCTTGGGGCAAGAAGATGGTTCACCCACAAGACCTATGTGCTCGAAAATCACTCAAGCCTCCTCGTTTTTAACTAATGCTCTGTACTTATTCAAATTGACAACAATATGAAGTCGCTCTTGAAATCACCGCTTCAATGCAAACAGATGGAGCAGACTTGTGCTAATTGAAAGAAAAGGAAGTTATTGTTCTTTGTACGTGTTCACCAACTTCCAACAAGTCAATGTTACAGTCTTGCGCTCAACTATTCAAGTCATTCAGTGCTCTAGAGATACATTTTACGGCTACTTCACGCGAGTGAGCCTGACTTAAAATAGAACAGTCTCCAAAAGGGCCAGATCAAACGCTCATCCTCCGAGTTTCTCTTTCGTACCACGGAAGTAGAACCGTGGGGTTTCACAGAAGCTCCGTAAAGCGCTTTCCGTGAGAATCAAGAAGACCGTACACGTTACATTACAGAATGGAAGAACCATGTGGCCTCGTCTATTATGAATGAATTCTATTTTTAAAGTTTAGCTATCTAAACTGAAAAACAGAGCAAGGATTAAGGAGAAAACACGTGACATATATTTATACGCCCAATCGCAATTCAACACCGTCAAACAACTGTTCCTCTCTCAAAACCCTCCAACAATGGTGATCCCTTAGAGTTCACTCGTTTCCAACAAGGTCAACACGATCACACCAGGAACATCCAGCAAGGTGCCTCGCCACCCCGGGTGACCCTGCCTACGGGTGCCACGATGCTCCGTGTAGCTCTTGAAAACCTAGTACCTCAAGTTATGACTGTGTGTTCTCCACGGCCATTTCGGTAAGTTCAAGGGCATGACGTTGAAGTTAATCATCAAAGAAATCATTTTAGAAAAACTTCCTGCTGTTCAGGTGCTTCTCAGATGAAGCTCTGGGATATGCTGCATTCTACTGTCAATTACCTAACATTTGTTTGAATTCAGCAGCAGGAAAATAACATGTTTCTCTATAAACCCTCCACCCGCCAAATATGTGTACTTTCTACTGGCTCAAAATTAGGTCTTGGGCCATTCATGACTTCCTCTGGTGCTGCTTCCAGAAAACGAGAGCCAAAGTTGGCCTTGTAACAGTGACCCTCGGGTCTTAAGGAACAGGTCATCTGTTTTGATAAACTTGGTTCAATTGCATCTCCAAACAGCTTCACTTGCATTGGGCTTTAATCCATGAGACACACTGAGTCGGCTTAAAGGGAGGTGACATATATATATATATATATATATATATATATATATATATATATATATATAGAGAGAGAGAGAGAGAGAGAGAGAGAGAGAGAGAGAAATTCTTTTTTAATAAATGTAATTTTAAAATAAATTTTATATTTAATAAATTTAAAAACCAAACAATTATGCTCCTAGCTGTAAAAGCTCGGTGGTTTCCAAGCTTCTCAACCAGAGTGGAAAAGATTAACCAGTGGTGACAACATGAGATCACAGTAGTAGGTAGACTACGACTGCTGCTGCTGCTACAACCACTATTTATCTGGTTAATCCATGTCCTTAGCAAGGAGCCTTATGTCACTTCAGTTCCACAACGACTTGCTGAATTTGCCACGGTGGAGCTGAGGCTCAGAGCAGCTGTATAACCAGCCCAATGTCCCCCAACTAGTACATGACAGGTAAGAGGATTTTTTTTTAAGTTTATTTGAGAGAGAGAGAGAGAGAGAGAGCGCGAGCGCACACGCACATGAGGAGAGGAAGGGCAGAGAGAGAATCCCAAGCATGTTCTGCACTGTCAGCACAGAGCCTGATGTGGGACTTGCACTCACAAACCATCAGATCATGACCTGAGCCAAAACCAAGATTTGGAGGCTTAGCCGACTGAGCCCCCTCCCCAGGCATCCCAATAGGCATCAGGATTTAAAGATAAACCCATGGGACTCCTAAGCCTCGCTCTACTAAACTGTGTGAGTTACAAGCCCACGATACAAAATTGTGTTGACAATGTGAATAAATTATCCCAATTATGAAATCCAAAAGCAAACATTCTTCCCATTTATCTCTACTTCTGCAAAAGTTAAGAATGCTACGGTTGGATAATATGACCTTTTATCTGCAGAGAGCACTGCACGCTTTCAAAACAATTCCCCATCTAACATTTCATCCTATTATTGCCACAAACCTGTGAAGTAGGTAGAACAGATGTTACTATTATCCCTATGTGGCAGATAAGAAAACAGAGGCTCAAAGGGGCTAGACGCCTGCCAAGTCCATGTTGGAGATTAAAGGAGAACTCAGGGGAACTGACCTGCAGCCTGAAATCAACATGTTTCAGACCTTCCTTCATTACACACACATTCACATTCTTTCTGTCTCTCTTTCTACATCTTTGATTCTCTCTGTGCCTGTCTCTCTTTCCCGTGCCTTCAGCCATTGGGCAAAGACTCAATAAATCCACTGCCCCAGCATCAGCAGGGAACTGTGGCCATTTGACAAGAATTCTATAGTTTAAAGAACTCTGTGATGGTTCATTCAGGGAGATTTCCGCTCTGATCCAATTCATTCTCTACATTTGCAAAGCATGACTATGTCTTGTGGCTTTCACAGGGAGATAACCTCTAATACAAAATCACCTCTTGAATTCGACAATGGAATTCAACTCACTTGCTTTCTGTTTTGTTTTTATTGTCTTAAATTGTTTTGAGAGACAGAGAGAGTGAGTGGGGAGAGCCAGAGAGAGAGGGAGAGAGGGAATCTCCAGCAGACTCCATGCTCCGCATAGAGGCCAAGATGGGAGTTCGGACCCACGAACCGTGAGATCATGACCTGAGCCAAAACCAAGAGCTGGATGCTTAAACTGACTGAGCCACCCAGGTACCCCGAACTCAACTCATTTACTCCATGGTGTTCAAACATCTGTTGTGAGCACACCCCTTTTCCCTCTCCCTCCTTTCCTTCCTAAAAGCCTGCCTCAGATGGACTTCGTATACAAATACAAAGGCGAAAGAAAGTGTGCAAAAGTTTCCTCTTAATGAATATGACATGTTAAACATTAAATGCTTTCCAGAGACGTATTTTACAGTAGAAATCTAATATGGAGAATTTATAAACCTAGCAAAACCTGTTAATACAATGGTTTCTGTGCTCTAATTTGATAAGGTGGCTATCTTAAATTTTGGTCAAAGAAGTCAATGTAGGGAGGAAGGGAAGGAGGGAGATCAATGTGATTTTGTCACTTGAATCCACTATCTATCACCCTGTAACACGCTGTCCTTTAAAAGTGTGTCCCTTTCAGTGGCAAACCGTGAATATTTATTATATTTCCAATGCAACAATTCTAGGTTCAAATTCTGCCACTGCAGGTAAATACAGATAATAGTGATTGATGGGTTTGAAACGCAACCGTAATTATCCACCAAATGATTGAAAAAGTGACCTAGAGTAGCTGCTGACACGAGCACAGTATTTATGGAACGAAGTCGTGCCTACAAATCTGAAAGCCATTCCCAAAAACGTGTCCCTTGTGAAATAAGGTCACAGTCATCAGTGAGTGAAGGACAAGAGGAAAGAGGGAAACCATAAAGAAATCTAGGCAGGCCATGAAGCCAAGGGGGTTGAGCATAATAAATAAATACAGAAGACAGAGGGCTGATAACACAAAGTACACTGGAATTGCAGACCATACATTTGTAGGCACCTGATCTCAAAGTGTCTGAAGGATTCCAGCCAATCGAAGGGGGACTTCAGGGTTTTGCCAGGCCAAGGTTCCAGAAGTCTGAAACAGGCTATAGAAGGGAGGGGAGCCGGCAGCTGAGCATCTGGGGCACTGAGGAAAAGTGGGTCTGGACATACATATCTAAATGAATTAACCCAAAGGGCAGAACTGAGCCTGAAATGTTGACCCCCGAACCCGAGGCAGCTAGAAGGAACACACGGATTTGGGGGGCAGGCGGGATGAAGGGCTTGCACAATATTCCTGGGGTGGGGGTTGCCAAGATTTCAAGGGACTCCTTTATGGAGACGTTGGGTTATGATGTACCCCCAGCTGGGAATGTGCCACCAAAGAGGAAGAAACTGCTGGACAGACCCTCTGCATACAGTCCCTCCCACTTTCTACTTTTTTGTCAGTCTCTGCAATGAGAGGAACATGAACTGGACAAAGGGATGTGAAGAAGGGGAGGTCATCCATGAGGACACTAACTCTCCTTGTGGGTAGAGTCCGGGTACAGGCAGAACTGCCAAGAAGAACTTCCTCGGGGTATATTTACTCGAGGTGTTTTAGACATGTCGTCTCACCTTATCCTCCCAATAAAAACTTCCAGAAACAGATCAGTTGCCCAACTTAGTAAAACAGTTGACATAACATTGCACTTTCACCCCACAGCCTTTCTTCAAGACCCCAGGTTTCTCAGTGAGTCTTAGACAGTGGTCTGCAAGGCACCTGACCATTAGATTCGTTCGTTCGTTCGCTCATTCATTTATTCATGCATTCACCAAGCATGCCTTCAGTGCCTCACACATGACACTGGGGGCCCAGGGATGAGTGAAATAAGGTCTTTGTCTTCTCAGAGCTGTGATTCTGGTCGTAGAGGGAAGACAACACAGAGGTAAATAAATAACACAGTTGAAAGAGAAAAAGTGGAAGCTTACAAAACGGGTCCCGAATGCAAACTAAAGAGGAACACCTATTCGGGGTCTGAAACAGAGACCTTCCTAGAAATGGAACACTTAGGCTAAGATTTAAGGATAAGATGCCCCAAACACAGGAGGAGGGCACTCACGGCAAGAGGAACAGACTATTTTCAGACTCCAGTTTGGAGAAGGTAGTTAGAGCCTTTTGAGCAGGAGAAAGGAGGGCTGGAGGTGAAACTGGGGGATGTAAGCAGGGCTGGTTTAGATGGGAGCTTGAAGACTGGAGGAAAAGAACTCAAGTCTTCGTCAAATGAAAAGCTACTAACAGTGAAACGAGGTTAGCGAGTGACACGGCCTGATTCATAGTTTTAAGAGATCACTTAGGGTTGCAGGGAATGAAAGGAGACAGGTGCAAGTGGGAGAAGGGAAGGAGAGCCCCGGAAAGTGCCACTGCGGTATTTTCAAACAAGACAAGAGTGACGACTCAGGTTAGGAAGGTGACGGCAGAGATGGCCAGAAATGTAAGTGAAACTCGAAGTATATTTTCCAGGTAGAAGCTCTGAGACTTCACGTAGGATTAAATGAGGGGAAAGGTAGTATTTTGTTAAAATACTACCCAAAGCACTCTACAGATTCTGTGCAATCCCTAGCAAAATACCAACAGCATTTTCCCCAGAACTGGAACAAACGATACTAAAATTTGTATGGAAGCACCAAAGACCTCAAAGAGCCAAAGCAATCTTGGGAAATTAGAACAAAGCTGGAGGTATCCCAATCCCAGGTTTCAAGACACACTACAAAGATGTAGTCCTCAAAGTAACGGGGTCTTGGCACAAACACGGACACGTAGGTCACCAGAGCAAAACAGAGAACGCGAAAGGAAAGCCACACTTATAGGGTCAATTAATCTGTGACAAAGGAGGCAAGATTACACAATGAGGAAAAAACAGTTGCTTCAAAAAACGGTGCCGGGAAAAAAGTGGACGGTGACATGCGAAAGAATGAAACTGGACGGGTGTCTTACACCAGACACAAAAATATCAAAATGGATGAAAGACCCAAATAGGAGACCTGAAACCATAAAACTTCTAGAAGAGAACATAGGCAGTAATCACTTTGATGTCGGCTGTAGCAACATTTAAAAAATTTTTTTTTTCACGTTTATTTACTATTGAGAGACGGAGAGAGACAGAGCACGAGCAGGGAGAGGCAGAGAGAGAGGAGGAGACACAGAATCCAAAGCAGGCTCCGGGCGCTGAGCTGTCAGCATAGAGCCCGACGTGGGACTCAAACTCACAAACCACGAGATCATGACCTGAGTCGAAGTCGGACGCTTAACTGACTGAGCCACCCAGGTGCCCCAAAACATTTTTATATGTACGTCTCCCGAGCAATGGAAGCTAAAGCAAAAATAAACTATTAGGACTACATCAAAATAAAAATCCTCTGCACAGCAAAGGAAATCATCAACAAAATGAAAAGGCGACCTACTGAATGGGAGAAGATAATTGTAAATGATACATCTGACAAAGGGTTAGTATCCAAAATATATAAAGAACTCATATAGACAGCTCAGCACCAAATAATAATAGCAATAATAATAATAGTCCAATTAAAAATGGGCAGATGACCTGAACAGACATTTCTCCAAAGAAGACATATGGATGGCCAAGAGACACACGAAAAGATGCTCAACATCACTCATCATCTGCGAGTGCTGATCAAAACCATGAGATATCACCTCACATCTCTTCGAATGACTAGAATCAAAATGAAAAGAAATAATAAGTGTTGGTGAGGATGTGGGGAAAAAAATGAACCCTCATGCACTGCTGGTGGGAATGCAAACTGGTACAGCGACTGTGGAAAGCAGTACGGAGGTTCCTCAAGAAATTGAAAATAGAAATACCATAGTATCCAGTAACTCCACTACTGGGTATTTACTCAAAGAAAATGAAAACATTAATTCAGAAAGACATAGCGGGGAGCCTGGGTGGCTCAGTCAGTTAAGCGCCGGACTTCGGCTCAGGTCATGATCTCACGGCTGTGGGTTCGAACCCCACGTCAGGCTCTGTGCTGACAGCTTGGAGCCTAGAGCCTGCTTTGGATTCTGTGTCTCCCTCTCTCTCTGCCCCTCCCCCGCTTGTGCTTTGTCTCTCTCTCAAAAATAAACATTGAAAAAAAGACATATGCACCCTTATGTTTACTGTAGCATCATTTACAACAGTCAAGATGTGAAAGTGACCCAAGGGTCCACTGATCGATGCATGGATCAAGAAGATGTGGTATATATACACAAAGGAATATTACTCAGCCATAAAAAGGATGAGATCTTGCCATTTGTGACAACATGGACGGACCTAGAGAGTATTACGCTAAGTGAAATAAGTCAGAGCAAGACAAACACCACATCATGTCACTTATTGGTATAATCTGAAAGACAAAACAAACAAAAAACTAAAAGCAGAAGCAGATCCATAATTACAGAGAACAACATGATGATTACTGGAGGGAAGGGAGTGACGGGTTGGGCAAAACGGGTGAAGGGGGGTGGCAGACACAGCCTTCAGTTATGGAATGAATATGCCACAGGGGTGAAAGGCACAGCATAGGGAATAGAGTCACTAATATTGTACTAGAGTCGTATGGTGACAGACAGTAGTGACATTTGTGGTGAGCACAGCATTAAAAAAAAAAAAATTTTACAGAGAACCCAACCAGCCTGGGGCCGTGGTCCACAGAGAAGCGCTCACAAAGATAATGGAAAAACACCAGAATAGGCAAGTATAGATGAGGAAAGGGACGGAAAGGAAGCATTTCAAGGAAAAGGATGGCCAACTTTTCCTGCTGATTCTTGCCAAAGGCACACTTTCCAATATGATTAGTTTTAAATCACCGGCCTTTGTAGCTCTGACATGCTTCGGTTACTCGTTACAAAGGAACATTCCGCTTTCGACTAGTAAAAGTGAGCAGTGAGTTCCACCATGCTAATTATTCTAGATCACTTAAAAATACTTTGACTGTGGCTTTATTCCGCAGACTCCTTTCAACACAGGGGTACCACAGCAACTGAAACTGCCTGGAAACAGAATCCCCTGAAAGAAAGCCAGGCAGATTTATTACCATCACCATCATCCTCCTCGTTTGAAAACACACACAGGACACGCATGCATCACACGTTCTAAGCAGACGTGTATTAAAGTCTGCAAAGATTCCTGGGGTAAGGATACAGGGAGAGAGGCTCACAATAGCTGTTAAAAAAAAAATCGTAAATACTTTAAGAGCCTGGGTTTCTCCTCAGTTATCAGAGTGAAAGTGAAATCAGCATGAATTAAATCACACTTTGACGGCCACCTTTGGAGGGAGAAGGATCCCTTGGTGTGCAGGAAATACACTTGCCAGCAACCTGATCGGACGATCCGCATGAGAACCTTCGTTTACAGACTGGATTCTCATACCAAGTTCCTGCAGATAAAGAGCCCTTATGCAGAAAGGCAGACAACAGAGAACAGGAAAGTGACTCAATATTAATCATACGTTGACTCATTCGACATCGTATAAGCCTCATTACCCTCCCCTTCATTTATTTCCTAAGCTCAGGACTGTCTTGTAAATGACACCATTCAGAGAAATGACTGCACCATGAGGATCATTAAGATTTCTGTGCTGAATGTAGTATTTAGGAGTTTGGAATGTCCGTACGGCAAAGCTTGTGCTCCTGGTTAATAAAATGAGTATCTCACTTCACTTTTCACTCTTGAAGTCATCCTACCACGTTGATCATTCCTTACATTCATGGATAATCTTAGCCATCAAACCCAGCTACTCTGCAACCTTAAAAGTCTTTGAAAACACAGCATGGGGGTGGGTGGGGCATACGAGTAATAAGTACACACTTATCATTCTAAATTTTAATTTCAATCTGCTTTCAGAATTGGAAATGATGGCATGCTAAGCTACCTGTCTACCCACATTCAGTTCGTGCTCGCTTGGAACTGTGCTGAAATAACGTGGACCAGAGGCTCCACTGCTCACTTGTACAAAATTTCGGCAACTACTTTTCTTATCCCCTTTGAAGCACCCCCAATCCGCTTCCAGAGTGCGTTGCGGGAACCCCCAAAATGTTAAGTCCCTAAAGTAACTTTTCCAAAGTGAACAGTCCCAAAAGTGACTTTCAACTTATCGTGGTGCCATGTCATACCTCCTGCAAAATCCAATTCTGTTTGTTCTCACGGCATGTAATCACCAACCTTCTCTTGCATGATTTCTTTAACTAATAAGCCTTAGCTCAACCTTCAGTGATCTCTTACTTAAACTGCTATGACCTTTTCTCCTCATCTAATATCAAATGGTCCCCAAGGACATCATTCCACCTTGTTATCCTGAAGTTGTCACCCAGCTTGCTGTAACATAAATCTGACCTAAACCAGACCCCTGACTCGCAAACTCCAACCTTGAATCCCAACCTTGAGATTTTTGATGATCACTTGCTAATTCACTGGGTTCACCGCAAATTTGTTGTCTTCTATTTCTTTCCCTATTGCTCCCCCCCCCCTTTTTTGGAAAAAAATTATTTGGCATGCCCTTCCTTATAGCAGTAGAATAAAGTTTCTATTAGGTCCTATCTTTCTTTAAGTCACTAAATAGAACCTGAGTCTCACGTAAGATTATCAGAATATTTCCATCTTCTGATCTTTCTCCATCCACATGGGGGGGTGAAAGGTGGGGGGGGGCTAAGTCAATTGGGGAAATGTGTAAAGATACCCAAGACCCACTCCAAAATCTGATTTCAGATGGCTAGGTGTTGGTGTAGGTACTGTTATATACATGTCATAGTATGTGAAATGTATTTTTAATCACAGTTCACATGTAAAAGTTTGGGGTTTTGTTAAATTTGAACTTTTATGTGTCGTTTACCAGTCTTTTAAGTTTCTGTTTGCTTTAAGAAAAAATGAATCAATAAAATATGGCATCATTCAAGTACTGTCTATCCAAAGTGATATTCTGGAAGACACACACAATGTGGCAGAAAATATCACACTTTATCTTGAAGTGAAGCCTGAAAAGCTGTAAACACTAACCCCTAAGAAGGAAAGAATGGCACCCACAGAGAACCCCAAGAAGCTTCTCAGTTAGGTCTTTGCATGAAGTCAGAGCAAAGACAGAAGTTACCCAGATATTTATTCTCTGAAATACTCTTTCCTTTGCCTGTAGGAGATCAACCTAGTAATTTTCGCTCTCCCTCCCGCTTCTCTCCTCCCCTCCCTCCCTCCCTCCCTCCCTCCCTCTCTCTCTGTCTCTGTTCTTCCCTCCCAGGCTCCCAGCAGCAACTCCTTCTCGCCAACCTACTTAACATTTATAGCTCCTGGGGCTCCGTTTTAAGCCTTTTTTCTCTTTTAATTTACCACACTCTTCTTGGATAATCTTGCTGAAATTACTATCTCTTTGCGGACGATACCTAAATGTAGATCTCACACCAGACTTCTTTCCAGAGCTCCAGCTGGAAGGCTTCTTGCCCACACAGGTACCCTAAGCTCGGCATGGTCACAACTGAACGCTTTTCCTCCCGAACTCCCAGCTTCGCTAAGAGCGTCCCCCGCTGCCCAGATGGTCAAACCAGGAGTCGGGAAGTCATCTCTGACCTTCTCCTCTCCCTAATCCCCCCTGCCCGTCTCCACCTCTTTGCTAGCTTCTCCCCGCTTCTAGTCCTCTCCATGAAACTTGTAGTTTAAGGTGCCTTCATCTCTCTGTTCAACCTTGGACTTGACTTGGGAGACTTCTTAATCTCCAAAGCGGTCCCCTGAATCCAAGCTTTAGTCTCTCTTGCACACTGCAGGGATCTCTTGAGAAAATCTGCACGTGAGGGGCGCCTGGGTGGCTCAGGCGGTTACGTGTCTGACTCTTGGTTTCAGCTCAGGTCATGATCTCACAGTTTGTGAGTTCAAGCCCCACGTGGGGCTTTACGCTAACAGCGCGAAGCCTCCTTGGGATTCTGTCTCCCTCTCTCTCTGCCCCTCCCCTGCTCACTCTCTCTCTCTCAAAAACAAATAAAATTAAACCTTGGAAGGAAGGAAGGAAGGAAGGAAGGAAGGAAGGAAGGAAGGAAGGAGGAAAGAAAGAAAGAAAATCTGTCTGGGAAAAGTGTGAACTCCAAATACGGTTGATACCTTAATTAATAACGTCATATTGGGGTGAGTATGCTGATTTGTACACTCTACTATGGTTATATGACATACTATGATCACTGGGCAATTGGGGTTGAAAGGTACACGAGTGTCCTCTGGGCTTTTACTGCAGATTCGTGTAAGTCTTAAACTATTTCAAAATAAAAAGTTATGGGGAAAAAATACAACTCTGATTATATTCTCTGATTTCTGCCCCACCCCTTCTTAAAACCTTTAAATAGCTTCCCTTAAATAAGACCAACATCCCTACATTGACTTTCAAACCCACTCAAATTCTGGTCTACCTCATGCTCCATTTTCCTTTTTGGACTTGTACTACAACCATACTAGTCGTCTCCTCATCACTCAAAAAGGACACTCTCTCTTGTCTTCAGAGCGACAGATAAGCCACTCCCTGTACTTAGCACAGTTTCCCTAACTCTTTATTGGGCTTATTGTCCGCCTTGTTCTTTAGATCTCTGCCAACCGTCCCTTCCTCGGGCATCCTCTCCTCATCCGTCCCATCAAACTGGATGAATCCACCCTCTTTCAAGACAGGCAGCACCCTTCACTTTTCCTTTTATAAAATTCACCCTGCCTGAAATGTCTTGCTCAGTATCTCCCCTATCTCCAGTCCTCTGTAAATGCGACACAAAGAGTTGAGGTTTGTGATGAGAAAATATTTGTGGGGCAAATGAATTCACGAATTTTTTTAAATTGCTGCTAAAACCCACATTCTTCATCAACTTCATCATTCCCCAAAGGAGTCTATGGACCATGAATACATCGGCACATCGAGTGATAAACTACTCTTCTATAATCAGGAATACTTTTTATAATAGCTTGTGGACCAAGATTTTGGGGTAGTCATATGCCAAACATTGCAGACTCTAGAAAATATCTAGAGAAGGAATATATATTTTTGTCCTAGAAATAGCTCTATAGGAAGTCTACGGACTCACACATATACGACAAAGGAGGGTCTACAAAAGGCTGACATTCACTGTTATTTTCTGCACTAGCAACCTGTCCGACGTGCTCATCTATCCACGTCCCCAGTGTGTCTACGGTAACACAGAGTGCTTGCTACCCCTGTAGAGCGTTTGCAAGTCCACTGTAGGTCACAATGAATACTATGTAATTCCAAGAACCAAAAGATCTCTAAGGACAAGAAATCAACAGCTAGAGGTTCAACCCCTGGTTTTTGTTTTTTTTTTTTTTTTTTTTTTTTTTTTTTTTTTAATATATGAAATTTACTGTCAAATTGGTTTCCATACAACACCCAGTGCTCATCCCAAAAGGTGCCCTCCTCAATACCCATCACCCACCCTGCCCTCCCTCCCACCCTGCCCTCCCTCCCACCCCCCATCAACCCTCAGTTTGTTCTCAGTTTTTAACAGTCTCTAATGCTTTGGCTCTCTCCCACTCTAACCTCTTTTTTTTTTTTTTTTTCCTTCCCCTCCCCCATGGGTTTCTGTTATGTTTCTCAGGATCCACATAAGAGTGAAACCATATGGTATCTGTCTTTCTCTGTATGGCTTATTTCACTTAGCATCACACTCTCCAGTTCCATCCATGTTGCTACAAAAGGCCATATTTCGTTTTTTCTCATTGCCACGTAGTATTCCATTGTGTATATAAACCACAATTTCTTTATCCATTCATCAGTTGATGGACATTTAGGCTCTTTCCATAATTTGGCTATTGTTGAGAGTGCCGCTATAAACATTGGGGTACAGGTGCCCCTATGCATCACTACTCCTGTATCCCTTGGATAAATTCCTAGCAGTGCTATTGCTGGGTCATAGGGTAGGTCTATTTTTAATTTTCTGAGGAACCTCCATACTGTTTTCCAGAGCGGCTGCACCAATTTGCATTCCCACCAACAGTGCAAGAGGGTTCCTGTTTCTCCACATCCTCTCCAGCATCTATAGTCTCCTGATTTCTTCATTTTGGCCACTCTGACTGGCGTGAGGTTCAACCCCTGGTTTTAAAAATGAGGAAGCTAATAGGGGCGCCCGGGTGGCTCCGTCAGTTGAGCATCTGACTCTTGATTTCTGCACAGGTCATGATCCCAGGGTTTTGGAAGCAAGTCCTATGTCGGTCTCCGTGCTGAGCGTGGAGGCTGCTTGGGATTCTCTCTCTCTCTCCCTCTCTCTCTCTCTCTGTCTCTCTGTCAGTTGCACAGGAATGCTCGCTCTCCCTCTAAAAACTAAAAATAAATAAAAACGAGGAAGCTACTAAGATCAGAGTTAATTGCTGCCACGAACAGGATCAGAACATAAGTAACCTGGAATCTTGGTGACAAAACTCCACCTACATTTGTTCACAGACTGTAGAATTCTCAAGAAGCGTATTGACTTGCAAACATTTCCATCCGCCCTATTTAACCATTGCCTCCTAGAGACTGGAGTTTTTTAAAGTACAAATAATTGTTAAACCTGGAAGCAACGAGAAAGTCATTTAGCTTTCTGACAATGACAGACGTAAGAATCCACTGAGGAACATTAAAATTCTGAATTCGGTTCTGAGATCTTGAAGACTTTTTTTTAAGACTTGGAGTTCTTAAGTTTTGTTTACTGATGCGTTCACTTTAAATTGGATTCTAAATGAGGCAGTATGGAGATAAAAGTCATAGAGAGGTTTATGTCAAGATCCGGGAATAGATTCACAAGGAAGGAAAGAGCAGGGACACTGTTGGCAGCTTTTGGTTCAAATTAATGCTCCAACAACGTACTATCTCCCTCATTGACACCTGTGTTATTTTTCTTTCTCATAGTAGTTTTTTCACAAAAGACATACAATCCATATCTTATCTACCCATTTATGTGGTAGATTTTTTTTAGTCTGTGAATTATTCTTCATCATAACTCACACGAGCCAGATTTAATATCCTCCTTTGATATTAAAATCATGTGTAAAAGCTTGTAGGGTTAAGTCAATAAAGAACTAAGCCATCTCTTTTTCATATTAGCTGTGCTAAGGTATTAGAAATCAAACCTCTCCCCACTCTTGTCCAGAAAGCCAGACGGCAAATATTCGCAGGGCACCAGCCCAGCGGGGTGACCACAGAAAGACCCGGGTGATGCTTCTCTTCTCTCACTTTTGGGCCACGACCGAGAAACCGGCGTGAGCCTCGGTCACCCCATCAGTAACGTGAGCGTAAAAGTGACACCCATCTCTGGGGCCGGTGTGAGGAGGTACTACAGTCGGTGAGATTGTGGTTTGGGTGCCCGGCACAGGTGGGGGCACAAGCAGAGGCTTTTCCCACCGACAGGCGCATCCGTTCCAACAACTAAGAGCGTTCGCTCTCCAGACCCACCACCGCGGACTCCTGGTGGGAAAAGGTTCACCCACAGGAAAGAGGGACACTGAGAGAGAGCTAGCTACACATCCACCTTGCTGGACAGGTTACAGTGCACACACGGAGGCCCCGGCCCAGAGATTTGGAGCCCGCAGGTCTGGGCTGGGACGCAATCATTTGCTTTTTTAACAAGGGCCTTACAGGCCTGCAGATGTCCATGGAGCATGCTTGCAAAAACGCTCTTCTAGATTTGCCTCATTCTGTCTCTGTGTCAGATCAGACTGGCAGAGTTCTGTCCTTCACACAACGACGCTGGCCTCCCAAAGGACAAGTCTTCAGGAAACTCCATTTTGGTACCAAACCCTGAGCTTTTCCTGAAGGGTCCATGTGAGAAACAACCCTATGACGACGACATTTGTGACGTGTAAGATGTTGATGGTTCCATTCTTCGACGTCTCTTTTACTAATCTTACTAAATAGGTGTCTTTTATTCTAAATTGACTTAACATTTTTATTTGAAAGTAAGTGGGATATACTAAATATGTGTGTAGACGGGGGGCACCTGGGTGGCTCGGTCGGTTGAGCGTCCGACTTCGGCTCAGGTCATGATCTCACGGTTCATTGGTTCGCGCTCCGTGTGGGGCTCTGTGCTGACAGCTCAGAGCCTGGAGCCTGTTTCAGATTTTGTGTCTCCCTCCCTCTCTCTGCCCTCCCCCACCTGCACTCTGTCTCTCTCTCAAAAATGAATAAACATTTACAATTTTTTAAATAAATAAATATGCGTGTGGATCTATGGAGATATATACATATACGTATATGTGGGGCTGTACATATCTGGAAGCAAATAGGGGCACCTGGGTGGCTCAGCCATTTAGGCACCTGACTCTCGATTTCTGCACAGACCATGATCTCATGATCCTACACCTATGTGTGTAGAAACATAGACATGTGTATATACATGTATCTACACGCACACGCATACGTGTACGTATATGTGATTGTGCCCCCTGACTCTGAAAACCAGGAATCTCTCCTCCCAGGCCAAGTGCTCCAAGGCAAAAAGCAGCCAAGTAGCTATTTGGTCCAATCAGAACCAAACCCTGGTGATCCAAAGTGGAGATCAGGAAATGGAGGAGGTTCTGCCTTCGATTTTAGAAGGATCCATGTCTAATATCCCTCCAGACAAGGGAGCTTCAGCTCAAGTTTTCTGTTGTTGCTGTTCAGTCCAAACCCACACATGGAGTTTACGGGGAATTTGGATTTTTGTTTATTTCTTGGGCTAAAGTGTGTGTATCGTGGGGTCAAGTGGGTCCTTCTAAGCTAAATAAAGGGGCCATTTATTGCATATTTGATCGTGCGATCATTTCTTGGGAAAACCTATTACAGACAATATTTACTTAAGTCATTATCCTGACATTAAAATTCTGCCGGACCGGTCTCTCCCCCGTTCCCCAAAACAACACAAAAGAATTTCAAAGTCTTTTCAGGAAGCCTGCACAGGGTGGGAGCATTTTTAAATACTTGGTGGAGCCTTTTTTTTTTTTTTAACCACACCTAGTAGGTGTTCCATCAAAGCTGTCTGAATGGAAAGAAGTTATACGATCCATATACCAAGAGTGGCACTAGGAGACTGTCATGTTGATACGGTCACGGGCATCCTAAAACAATTAAATAGGGGCCCCGGCGCGGCTCAGTCCGTTAAGCTTCCGACTGTTGATTTCAGCTCAGGTCATGATCCCAGGGTCATGGGACTGGGCCCCATGTCTGGCTCCACCCTGAGTGTGGATCCTGCTTGGGATTCTCTTTCTCCCTCTGCCTCTCTCTCTCTCTAAAGTATAAAAAAGAAATAACTAACTAAATAACTAACTAAATAAATAAATATTAAATAAGTAAATAAAGTAACAACTAACTAAACCATACCTATCCTTCCACACTTACCTGCCAGTTCTGTGGGCGGAACAAGACAAACCTTACACGAGCCATGACCTACAGTCAATTCTAGCTAAACTGGTGAATCTGCCTGTGATACTTTCATGAGAGTCTGTCGAGATGGAGCTTTACATACAGAAAGACAATTAGGCCTTTGATGGAAGAAAAAGAAATCAATGAAACTTCAGGAAATAGCTCTTTAACATATCTCAGAACAGAAAATGCAACAGGCCATTTTTTATTTTTTTGGCCATATATCACCTACTCCATTGCCAGGTTAAACACTAAAATAGGAAAAAGCTCAGTGACAATGGGCCGGACACGCTGACCTTCTACCTGAGGAAATAAAGTTGGATCAGACAAGTAAATCTTACTAAATTCTGACGATCATATGCCATTTTGGCCAATAAATAGTCAAAGTATTTACTCCTTTCTGGTAATTATCGGTGTGCCCGGTACATTTTTCTAGCCTCTTCGAGACTTTTAGAGCGTGTGTTTGTTTCCTTTTCCTTCTTTCACAACGGGAGACTGCTTTCTACTTCTTAATCTTCAAGTCTCAAGATGTCTCTGCATCCACTTAGCACCCAGAATTATTTTATATCTGAATTAACCTTTCAAACAAATAAATGAATCAATCATCTCTTTGTAGAACTCATTCTTCTTTAAATTCTGAGAAAGGTCCAGAATTTTCCCTATTAAACATTTGGTCTCTCGGCTTTCCGAGAATATCCACGAAGCAATTTTCTCTCTTCTGGAAAAACAAAGAGGCAAGAAAAGGTGGACCTGGAATAACTGACTATAAACAAGCTACAAATGAATATGGCGGGCTATCTCAACCATCCCCAATTTGCTTTGAGAATCCTGCACAGAAACTTAAAGAGTGTCATTTTTGTTAAGGTTATTTCTTTGAGAAAGAAAGAAAGAGAGGGAGAGAGAAAGCAAGCGCACAAGTAGGGGAGAAACAGAGAGAGGAGGAGAGAGAGAATCCCAACCAGGATTCGTGCTGGCAGCACAGAACCCAACGTGGGGCTCAACCTCATGAACCAAGAGATCATGACCTGAGCCAAAATCAACAGGCAGACATGTAACCGACTGAGCCACCCAGGTGTCCCTCCATTCTTATTTTTTAACTGGCACCCAATATTTCTCATCCCAAGTTTAAATAGTTGCCATGGATGTAACTTCTGGCAAGGAATAAATACTGACATTTCAAAATGAAATGGTTGTATCGCTTTTTGTCCTCCATCATCCAATTTTTAAAATGCATGACTAAATTCCTAAAGCTCGGAATTCCTTTTTCTTCTGGATGAAACTCTATTTCTATTCTACATCCCCCATAGAATGTAAAATATTTTTTATGCTTAAAGTTTTTTATTGCTCACCCCTTCACATACTGTTTCGGGCAGGTCAATTTTATAAAGGAATACGTTCAGAAGTCGAGAATCTCATTTCTTTGCCTAGGCCTGTGCTCTTGTATCCTCTGTCTTAGCCTGGGGTCTCCCAGAAAGCAGACTGAGAAGACAGGTTGAGTGCAGATAGCTTCTCTGCAGGAACTGGCCAAAGACCTCTCCAGAAGGTAGAAGAGAGCAGCAAGCAGGGAGCGGGGCAGGGTGGGGAGTGCCAACTCGGTCACTGGTAGAGTGACCATGCTGGGCAACTGTAGTTGAGCAACAGAGGGGACCCTCCCCAGATCCCTGTAAAATGTGCCTCCCACTGCCTGGGGGAGACACAGAAGAAGAGGATGTTTGGATGCTGGAGTCCATCTACAATGGTCTAGAGTCCCTACGAGGGGTCACACACCTTCCAGCTTCACACACGTAAGGAGACCTCAGAAGTGGGATGAGGCAGAGAGAGAGAGGGGGATGGAACCAAGGCTGGTAGGTTATACCTGCGTACAATTAGTCGTTGATGTGGCTAACGGTTAGCAGCGTGGGCTAATAACATGGGCACCCAGGCACAAGAGAAGTCTGATATGCTCTTAGAAAATCCTGGAGTTTCCCCACTGTGTCCAAATCGAGTTCCCCATTTTTCCAACATAAGAGACCTGGAAAAAAAACTGTGAAGAAGGTGATGCTAGATAGAAGCCTCAAAGGGCAGTAAGACATCGCCAGCCTCGTGGGGAAAGTGTATTTGCCACAAAATAACAGGGCCAAAGGTATAGGACACAGAACATAAGGGTGCATCTAAAAGGAAGCTCTAACCGTTTGGGACGGAAAGTGCATGTCAAGAGATCATGAAGAAGGGAAATGCAGGGGCTAAGGCATATTTTTCGGTCGCGCTCCAGAGCTCTCTTTTTATTACCAAGACTTTGGGGAGACACGGAAGGCTTTGGGGCTGGGAGTCTCATGGTCACAGAGACAGACGATTTGTCATAAAATGATTAAGGCCTTGGCCACAACGGAGTCTCTAATGATACACAGTAGAGAGGTTACTGGAGAAATATTTACAAAGGAAACCCATAGAAATCTCTAACAGCCAAATGGGGTGGAAGAGACAACAGGTTTAGGATGACTCACCGGCTTCGGAGCGGGACGACTGGATTGGTGACTAAGTAGGATAAATACAAGCAGTGATTTACTCAAGTTCTAAACAAACCAGGTCCCCAATTTTCCGCTTGTTTCCTATGAGTCAGACCCTCTGAACCAAACCTTCAGAATGAAATGCACTCTTGAAGGTCCATCTTTGAAGTCCCGCCTTCCTCGAAGTCTTTCCTGTGTGCCCCTGGCACCATGAGGTCTCTCTCCATCCCCCGCATCACTGGGGTGGAAAACTCCAATGTCCTCAGAGTGGCCCACACTTACAGGCTCCTGGGGACGCTAGTCACACAAAACACTAAGTGACTGCCGTTCCCCAGGCACCGGGAACAAGGCATCCTTCCTTCAGAACTGGGGAGGCCAGGGGCGCCTGGGTGGCTCAGTGGGTTCAGCGTCCAACGTCAGCTCAGGTCATGATCTCCCAGTTCGTGAGTTCAAGCCCCACGTCAGTCTCTGTGCTGACAGCTCGGAGACGGGAGCCTGCTTCGGATTCTGTGTCTCCTTCTCTCTCTGCCCCCTCCCCCTCCCACACTCTCTCTCTCTCTCTCTCTCTTAAAAATAAATAAACATTAAAAAATAAAAGAACTGGGGAGTCCAAACTAATGAGTACCCGCAAGCCAGTGGCAGAGAATAGACACGGGGTGGTGGGTAGATTTGGACTACCAGAGGGCATTACATCCTAAACTTTCAAAAGGCCACGCTGGCAAAATAAAATGCATGCACAGCTCCAATATGGCATAGAGGTGTCCAGTTAGTGCCACTGGCAACTACCAAGTTCACGAAGACCGGGGAAGCTCTCTCCTTGATGACCCGCCCGACTTTCTCACCTGACTCCACCGTGGAGTAAAACCGTAAGTGAAAGAGATCTCTCACCCCCTCAGATTTCCTGGCTTTTGCAGGAAGATACTGAAGCACAGTCCTGTGTTCTCCCGCTCCGAAAACCTTGGAGCTGGTGGTAAAGGCGATGAGATGATACATGTAAGCGGGTCAGGAGCCACAGAGTGCTTACAAATGCGAAACACCAGTATCACCATCATCATCACCGTCATTATAAGATCGCCTGAAAAATTCACCAGGACTCGAACTGCAAGCGGTTCGCAAAAGGCCGCAGGGAGAGTCAGATTAAAACCTGGAAGTCAAGACGTCGCCTCGCTGACCATCATTACCGGCAACTAAAAATGACTCCCGTTAAAATATATTTATCTTCGTTATACTGGCATAACCTTGCATCAAATGAAGGTCTTTGCTGCTAAATCAATGCCTATTAGCACTAAGCTTGAGACATGAATATTGAATTTTCACCGTTCTTTTTTAAACGCTCTGCCTTATTCTTTCTTATTAAATAAGCAATAAAATCTAACTTCTAACTACCAAGTATTTAATTTCAATTACTGCGAATGGAGAATATATTCCCATGGCAATTAAAAGTAAAATTTTACAGAAGGCTGTTTATCAGGCCCCAGGAAACTAGATGCATTCGCTTTGCAATTCTATGTTCCGTACTGTAAGCCCAGACTGACACCAGGCATTTCATCTTGGACTCCATTCAGCCCATTCAGCCTGGGGGGTCAAGCTGCCACCACGGATTTTGCAGAATGTGGATTTTTTTCTCCTTACTTTGAAAATTAGGAGTTCAAGTGTAAACAGCCATACTTTCCCAAAGCAAAGCCACAGATGCAAAGTAGATAAAATAACTTATGACAACACACAGTAAGTGGAAAGTCAGGTAATTTTAATGTCCCACATAAAGATACTGATAGAAATACCTCCGCTATTTTTCTAAACATTAGGATAGCCTTTGATTTCCATGCAAACAGTGACCTTAGAGTTCAAATCAATATGTGAGAACAGTTGGGTATATGTGCAAGTCTGGGTTTAACCAAAATGGAACTTGATGAGGAATGGATACCCAGACTCCTAACTCTAACCAGGCTCTTTAATGATCATGAAAATTTTTCACGTTTTTAATGTAAAGGAAAGATTTGAAGTGCCAATATCATAAAAGCTATACGGACAATCTGTGTAAGTTGACTCATACGGTCAGTGTGAGAACTAAATGGAAACATAAATACATAAGGTACTAAGAACATTAGGGTCAGACATAAACTCAGGGGAGAGCTTCCTTGTAGTAGAACTAAAAGGAGCACAATAATAGAATGTGTTGAGTAGTTGTGTCCAAGAAGTCAAAACAGCAATGAAGACGCACCTGAGTGGCTCAGGTGTTGGAGCATCCAACATTTGATTTCGGTCAGGTCATGATCCCGGGGTCACAAGATTGAGCCCCGCGTTGTGAAGCCTACTTGAGGTTCTCTCTCTCTCTCTGTCTCCCTCTTCCACTCCCCATCCAATACACGTGTGTGGGCTCGCGCTCTCTTTCTCTCTCTCTCTCTCAAAAAAGAAAAAGGCAATGAGATGCAAACTAGACTGGCCACTAGGTAGCAACTTAAATCTGTAATCCAGCCCTTTGGGAGTTACCCTATTGTTTTCTGGAAACTAACAAAACGATCATAGGACAATCAGGGTTAAAGCCCTACATTCTTACAGGTTGACGCCACACTGTCATTAATCTAAAAACAAATTCCGCATGTGAAATCATCACAGATGACTGCTTTCATATAAGACCTTCATATGTGACTGCTTACAATTTGGACAGAACTACAACTTGGTAAACGAGAACAGAATCTTTAGCATTCTGGCACTTAGGAATCCAAGGTAGGAGGAACCCAACAGACAAGGATTGCCCTTCCTGAATCTTCATTCTATCCTCAAGATGAACAGGCAAATAAGGATCATTTCCAGAAGACAGAAATGGAAGCAACCACCACACCCATCCCCCCCCCCCCACACACACACATTTCAAGGACAGGAAAATTATTACTATAATAAGAATCATAATGACATCAAATTTGTGTCCTCAGACAAGACTTTCAAGAGGATATTGCATAGACAAAGTCCAAGGGAATAAGAGAATAAAATGAAGAAAGGGTAATCAGAGAACAAGCGTTCTTGGAAATTACACACAGCAGTCAAGGTTCTATTAAAATGAGTAGGCTGACACTCGTATCATGTTGCCTTTCGGGACTGGGAACGGACGGTGATCCCGTTCTTCTATTACAATCCCTTCTCCTTGTACTGAGTTTTAAAACCATATATATGAAGGGAAATAATAAAACTGAGTTTTGGAGAACAAGTTAAAGACTGCTACAGAATTTTGTGATTTGACTTCTGTCTGCCTGCAGTCCTTAATTGAATTAGTTTTTGGAAATGTCAGTGCCCTTGAGCTCAAGATCACAAGCTGTGGTTGAACAAGTTGGGTTTGTCACTCGGTGCAGAGAAGGAGAATGCCCATCACAGAGAGCTAAGAGGCGTTTCAATAAGCAGGTGTCAGAAAGAAACAGGATCGGGCTCTCGCTGGCTACTTTTGACGACGTTCTAAGGAAGCAGAGGTTCATTCTAGGTTGGCTGTTGTCAGAAGGCAGGGGCAATTCTATAATCAAATAGTCAGTCAATCTTATGTAGAGGCAACAGCACGCCCAAAGTCGTAAGTGGTGAAGAAGCAGCAGTCACACGTTTAGTGAGAGAGGAAGGTGTCTGGTGTTTTGTTGTTCGCACGGTGGCCCCGTCTGAAATGGACAGTCTGGAGGCTGTGCCCAACAAGAGAACAAGACGGCTTAGTTTTAAAGCGTCAAGTCATTCATTGAGCACTTAAAAAAATAAAAAAAAATAAAGCATCAAGTCAGTTGGTAAGGACTCTGCAGCCTAGCTTTGAGCATCAGATCATAACCTGGATGTCCCAAGCTGCTTCTTATTCTTTCTTTGAAGAAGACCCAAAAAAGGTACAACGGGTAATGATTATCCAGCTTGTAATTCTGATATATGGGAATCCGTTCACTACGTGTGAGTTTTCCCTCAAGAGACCATGGTTTCCTTAGAGATCAGATACCAAATCTTAATCCTATGCGTGAACCCACAAGAATCGACTCAGTTAGGTCACGGTCTTTACTCTCTCCAAAGAGGTTAAGGAACTTGCCCAACATCACCAGGCAGGCTGTCATCTGCCAGAGTCGGGATTACAACTGGAGTCTGAACAAGAACCTCTTGATGCTTTGCTGAAATGGTCTACAGGTGACATCCCAGTACGATGGATGCCTCCCTGGTGCCGGGGAGAAGGTCACGCCGCCGAATGTCAAATTTGTTCTGTCAGACAGCCTTTCACATGCTCGCTACATATGTGGGATGACCAGACTCTGAGGATTTAGTCCTGTGGCCTTAGACCAAAGGGATTCCTAAAGAAGATTAAAGCGCGAACTGCCAATTTCATTTGCGAGGGAGCAGCCACTTTGTTCTTAGGCTAGGGCAGCAGATGTTTCCAAAGTCGCTGCCAAAATGTTCAGCTGGGAGATAACACCAGAGGTATAGCAGAAGATATGACAGATGTCCATACAATACCAGGGGCAGAGGGATGGCAGTGATGAGGGCCTACTCTTGAGGCTAGGGCCAGTAATCAGCATCACAGAGAACATTAAGTGCCATAAATGTAGGGGTTCCTTAATCCTGTGCCATTAAGCCCACATTTATCTCACCGTTGAATGCACCGGCCAAAACTTTACTGGAGTGTCTTAGTATTCATGAGTCCAATGTACATTTAGTGCCCACTGTGGACGGTGTGTCACGGATGAGATTTGCAAATAAACACCCCCATCCTCAAAGAGCTCTGAACGTGTACAAGGATTCCAGTGTTGCTGTCCCATAACCTGTGTTCCTGTCCCAAATCCTGGGTAGTCTTGGGAAAACTACTTAAATTTTCAAATCCTCAATTTTATCATTTATAAAATAGGAGAAAGTTGGGGCGCCTCGGTGGGTTGAGCGTCCAACCCTTGATTTTGGCTCAGGTCACGATCCCAGAGTCATGGGATTGAGCCCTGCATCAGGCTCCGTGCTGAGTGTGGAGCCTGCTTGAGATTCGTTCTCTCAGCACCTCTGCGCCTCTTTCCCATACTCTAAAATAAATTTAATTTTTTTTTTTTAATGGGAGAAGGGCACCTAGGGGGCTCAGTTGGTTAAGCATCCAACTTCGGCTCCGGTCATGATCTCACAGTTCGTGAGCTCGAGCCCCACGTCGGACTCCATGCGGACAGCTCGGAGCCTGGAGCCTGCTTCGGATTCCATGTCTCCCTCTCTCTCTGCTCCTCCCTCGCTCACACACACTCTCTCTTTCAAAAATAAACATTAAAGTAAACAAACAAACACATAAATATTAAAAACAGGAGAAAGTTAATATCCTTGCCGAGGGTTGTTGTGAGGACGAAGGGAAATAAGGCATAAAAAGTTCTCAGTTCCTAGTGTAGTGCTCAGTGAAGGCTATTATTGTCTGTAATAAACTTCTCGACTACTACAGGTATTTCATGAGAGACAGCTCAAATATGCCACCAACGGTGTGTAATGTGGAGAAACAAAACATCATGAGCCCAAA
Source organism: Panthera tigris (assembly GCF_018350195.1). Classification (NCBI taxonomy): domain Eukaryota; kingdom Metazoa; phylum Chordata; class Mammalia; order Carnivora; family Felidae; genus Panthera; species Panthera tigris. The sequence goes on from NC_056670.1 coordinate 6,022,047, forward strand.
GTTACAGCTAAGTCTATCCGCAAAAATGGTACACCATGATTTCATCTATCAAAGACCATTCTGAACCATTCAACAAAAATTCTCCAAGCCCATGGGAGGCAGAACAATGGCTCCCCAAGGATGTCCACTTTATAATCCCTGGGGGGCGCCTGGGTGGCGCAGTCGGTTAAGCGTCCGACTTCAGCCAGGTCACGATCTCGCGGTCCGTGAGTTCGAGCCCCGCGTCGGGCTCTGTGCTGATGGCTCAGAGCCTGGAGCCTGCTTCGGATTCTGTGTCTCCCTCTCTCTCTGCCCCTTCCCCGTTCATGCTCTGTCTCTCTCTGTCCCAAAAATAAATAAAAAACGTTGAAAAAAAAAAAATTATAATCCCTGGAACCTGAAATTGTATTCCCTTATATGGTAAAAAGGGAATGAGAGATATTATTAAGGGTGCAGACCTCGAGATGGAGAGAATCACTCTGGGTCACGTAGATGCGCCCGACGTAATCACACGGGGCCTCATAAGGCAGAGAGGCAGAGAACCAGTGGGTGAGTCCACGTGAGAGAAGGCTGGATGGGCCACTGCGAAGCTGGGGGATGCGAGCAGTCTCTAGAGACTGGGAAAGGCAAGGCAAGGGGTCTCCATTAGAGCTTCCAGGAAGGAACACAGCTCTGCCTACTCCACTCTAGCCCAGGGAGACCCTCATCAGACTTCCACAGAACCACAAGGTAATTCTGTCTTGTTTTAAGCCACTGCCTGTAATTTGTTAGAGCAGCAATGGGAAATTGATAGTGTCTCTCGGCTTTATTAAATCATCTTTGCAAAATGACTCAGGGACGTTTAGTACATGTGAGGCAAGCCAGCTAATAGGCAAAACTGAGAGCTGTTTACTGAAGATTCTGCCCGGTCTATTAGGCATCTATATCAAATGTACCAAGTTCATTACAGAAATGTAAATCATAGAGCATCGTACTAGAATCGCCACTGCAAAACATCTAATACAAACTCCCCTCTCTATGTGCTTGAGAAAATCCCTGAGTTTTACAGTGTCGGCAAGCAGCTGACAAACAGGGACCAGAAAATGCAGTGAGGAAACAATATGAATAGATTCCAGAGGAGGGCCGAGAGAAAAAAAGGGATCTGGTTCCCACAGGAAATAGTGGCATATTTAAAGACTGACTTCAGGACTTTAGACATCCTTTTCTACCCCTTTCCCTCTTCACGGTGGACCTTAGAGTTTGTCGCGATTTTTGCAAGACCAGAAAAATCTGAATCTCCGTGCCCCCAACATCTTCACCCCCTCTGATACTTAAATACTTCATCGTTACTTAGCCGAAGGTAATTTTCTCTATTAAAATAGAAGTGATCTTGGGACCGTGAGTACACGCACTGCTTTGTTATTTATAGTGAGATATAAATAAGGTTCTCGATTCCAGACAGCCAATTCCACTACTCTGTCCAGAACGGACTTTCACAAAAATTAAAAAAAAAAAAAAACAAGCTTTAATAAGCTTCCAAGGCTTCCAAGTATAAAAGGACAACTTTTAAATTAAGATCTTACTGACAAAAATATAGTGGGGTACTTGGGACCTCTGCTTATTTGTAAACTTTCATACCCAAGTTCATGATGACTATTTCTTTCCATGAAATGAGACATTAGTTTCCTATTGGCAAATGGGTACTTACTTCCCCATGAATGGGCATAAATTATAACTTTCCTGGATTGCTGATGAAAATATAATTCAGTCAATATGAATCCGAAAGCCTTATTTAAAAATCTAAAACCTCCCAACGTAATTCAAAGTGCTTTGCCTTAATTTTAGAGTCCATCAACACGGACTTGCTGTGACACGGAACATTTTGTCTTGTAGTGAGGTTAAAATCGTCATGGTATTTTTAGGCCATGACTTTGAACACTCTCTAGAGAGTCCATCTTGGAATAATGTCAAAACTCAAAGCAGGAAATTAACAGGGTCATTAAATTAGAGTAGAAAGTGGTTGTATGTGTTTTTATTTTGTCCCAAATTTCTCTATCAATACATGAGCTTTCTGAGGCTCAGGCATGATTCATTTTCTTTGATAAGCACGTTTCACTGTGCCCAGGTCTACACCATGAGTCTAAAATTTGGATTTTTAATCCTCCAGATTTTTGTTCCGATTTAATTGGGCATTTGAGATAGTCAGGAAGATTTCTCTAACTACTGAGAAAATTAAGATTTATAAAATGCCTTTATATTTTAGGCACAAGGACAGAAGAATAAAAGCCACAAAGGCAGACAACTCTTAAAAGATTGTGCACATTTCCTTTCTTTTTCCATCACTCACTGAAAAAAATTAACTCTTCCTTACCTAAGACATAATTTGGTACAAGCAAGCCATGCTGATTAATAGGAACAACATACCCTCTACGTTAAAAATAATACGGATTTTCCAAGTGAGCACTGAAAAGTCTACACTTTCAAACTACTGAGGCAAGACACTTTTTTTGTATTCAGAGCTGAGAAAGAAATGGAAACTTCTAAGGCTAACTATTCATTGACCAAAGTAACCTCTATTCAACTCTAAGATATGACTTAGGATTTCCCATGATTTTCTTTCTATTATATCTAAAATGTAAGAGCCACACGTTCAGTTACTAAGAGACCAGGTTCCAAAATAATTTGAAGCTTAACATTCAGAACCGATATGCTGCTATCTCCCTTCAATTAACCTCGCTTATCTAAGCAAGGATGCTCTAACTCCATGGCAAGCCAACACCTAAATAAGCATAACAGATGTATTTATTTACTACAGGTAAAATAGAATATTCCGCAGAGGCCATGAGAACAACAGTAGGCTGCAGAGGGCAGAGACAGGAGTCAGATCTGTGTTCTAATCCAGCCACTGTCTTTAGACGAGTTTCTTTACTTTCCTGAGCCTTGAAAACTTATGCTAATAATAATACTTATCTCATGGGGTTAGCGTAAAAACTGTAGAGAAAAAAGTCATGTGAAAGCTTTCTGTAATGACGATAAACAGAATGATTATCATTTGTAATGCTTTCTTGAGAACCTAAGCTATTATAGAAGCTTGCTGAGTACAAACATTTGTAGAACCTTTTTTTTTTTTTACTGGCTTTTTAAAAAAAATCACAGATTAAATTTATTTCATATTGTAAAATCGAAATAGGATAGGCGACACTGATCTGAGGGTTTCTTGTGTGAAGTTTACCCTTAAAGGCTACCTACTTTTGAACAAGAAGTTACTCCAACTTCGTGTTCTAATTTTTTCCCCCAATCCTATTATACCCACTTCTCTTTGCTCCGTTAACCTCTGGACGGCTTTTGGCCAAAAGCTATAAAACACTGACCTAAAAATTGCTGCTCTACTCTTAACTGTGTCCCGAAATAGTTTTAATGGAACTTAGGATCTCAAAGCATCTCGGGGTTGGAAGAGATCTCTAAGGCCACTCGATGTCATCTGCACTAAGTGCTCACAGAGCTTTAGCGACAACTCTCCAGTGATCAAGGCTTTGCTACTTCAAGAGGCAGCTGATGGTCCGACGGCCCCGAAAGTCACAGCAGTCGTCGAGAAGCACCGAAAATCTCCATAGAAAGAAAAAGACGTTCCTGACTCATTTCTGAACACAGAGCAGGAATCATGTCTAAGGGAATAACTTGAAAACTCAGTCATAGTTCTTCTGGACTCCCCTGAGAGCTATTCTGTGTTTCATTTAAGGAATCGATAAGGTATGTTATGTGAGCAGAGTGCTCTAACAGCGGTATGAAGAACTGGTTCTGCTTCACTAAGGCAATACCTCCAGTAGAACTCTGTCTTAGCTCCTTCATCTGTCAAAGTGCGGAGTAGAACACTAGCTATTTCCTGATGGAGGAAAACGTCAGGAGATGTCAAGTACTTAGCACACAGTACCGGACCCATAGTAACAAATGGTGGCAAACAGTGGAAGTAATGTCTATGAGGTGCCTAGAGACATGCCCAGCATGAAGCGTACGGTTCAAGAAGGTACTCATCAGGCCATTTGACTCCTTATCCGGGACCTCAGTTACTGCCTGCCGAAACCCACAGCTTGATGAGTGTTGACACGCTAGGAGCAGGGGGACTGGCTAACATGCCGATACAGGACGGAAACACAACAGCATACAGACCTTCTGGGTCAGAAGGAGACTTTCGTTAATCCAACAGCATCATGGGACCCACGGCACAACCAGATCCACGCCTCGCTCTACCGGGCATTAAAGACGACACGCCCCACGTGAATCGTCCAGGCTGTCTGTAATCCAGACACAGGGCGACCCAAACTGGCGGTTTCCATGAAGCACGTGTCTGTTCACGTGTCTGTCTCGCTTCCTCGCGTGGCCCCACAGCCTCCCTCGACTGCTACCTCACCCCTTCAGTAACCTCCTACCCAACTCCCCAGCCCCCCCGCCTCCACTTACCCTCCACCAAGATGCCAGATGGTACTTCGCTCCCCCTCCGCGATCAATTCCACTGTGCCACCGCCTTGCTTCGAAATTCCTCCAAATCCCGTACTGGTCCTTTAGCCAGATCTCGCCTCCTTGATCTGGCCTTCCGGCTTCTCTTCCATTTCCTCCCGCCCGCAGGCCTAGTAACTATTTGAATTCCACCGCCTCCAGGGATAATTGCTTCTGACCCTTAACCCCAGTAGCTCACTGGTTCCTGCGTCCCCTATTCCAAGGCTAGCTCAGAATTCAAGTCCTGAAATTAACCTTTTCCCGTCCGCCTTCTCACCACGGCTTCTCTATTTTCTGTTTGTGTTGCACTAACACTCACCTCCTTTTACGTGGCTTCGACTGGCTTTCGTCCTCGTGACGCATGAACGTTGTTGACCCTAAACTTTCTGGAATGCCCTTTCGGGACTAGCCACGTGCTCCGTTTTATACCCAAGCCCAGCAAGCCATGACTTGAGGGACTGAAGTCTGTTCGTTCTCAGAGGTGTTTATAATGACATTGTACTCCGTCTGAGTGAAGCAAACGACATTCCAGCATCTTCTGTTTGGTTTCTCTTCGCAGGAGGCAGGGAATACATGGCTGAAATAATCCCAAAGGCCAGAGTGCCGGTATGCCCTGCCGATCTATCGTAGGACCATGCTTCATGCTGACAGAGCATTCTACCATTCACGAACTGACCTTACGTTACTGGATTTGAGCCTCAAATGAATGAAGCACATCAGTTCCCTCTCCCAGTTAGCTCTCCATGGCAGAGAGGAGAAAGAATCCAGACCTTGTGAGCACAGTCCCAGGACCCTTCTTCCGCTGTCCCCCCAGCAGTGAGGCCCCAGCCTGGAAATGCACTCAGCAATCCCCCCCCACCCCCCACCCCGCCAGCTCGACGGCCCGGCTCTGGCTGTGCCTCTACCTGCACAGCCCTTCCCCGTGCTTGCAACGATCATGATCCTTAAAACAGAATTTTGAAAGTTCTTCCTTATTGCTACAAGTCAATGTCACACGTTAATGTATCAGAATCTGGCTCCTGCCCCCCACCTTTCCCAAATGTAGCTAGAAATAAGTCACCGATAATGTTGTCCCTTCCCTGTCACTGTCCTTGCCATCTGCATCTGACGGTAGCACCGCTCTCTTTCTCTCAAATTTGGTTCTTCTTAAACTGTTTTAAAGTCATATTTATTTCTTTTAATTTTTTTGATCTTTATTTTTGACAGAGAGAGAGAAAGTGCAAGCAGGGGGCAGGGGGGGGCGGAACAGAGAGAGAGGGAGACGCAGAATCCAAAGCAGGCTCCGGGCTCCAAGCTGTCAGCACAGAGCCAGACGCGGGGTTCGAACTCATGAACCACAAGATCAGAGCCAGACGCGGGGCTTCAACTCACGAACCACAAGATCATGCCCTGAGCGGAAGCGGAATGCCTCACCGACTGAGCCACCCAGGCGCCCCTAAAGTAATGTTTATTATAACAGTTCCCATTCTTTCAATCTGTGCGCCTCTGTACTTTGCACCTAGGACATCAGTAAATACTCATTCAAAATGAGTCAAAAATAAATATTCAAATAAGTTTTAGTTTCCATTAGCTTCGCAGTTGTAAACACGTCTTCTGAAGAAAATACCACTTTGTTGGTAAATGCTTAAGTGCTGACTGTAACTGCCCACCTAGCTGAGTTCTAAGTCATTTGTGGAAACCAATAAAATGTTTGATTATAAGCTTTTTATAGCTTCTCAAGCCACTTCTGTTACTGTCTAACTGGAAAGAGTAAACCAGCCAGAAAACGAACAAACCGACAAACCACGTATCTGCTACGTCCTCGTCTACTCTCACGAAAATCAGAACGTTTTCTATTTTAATGGCCACCCGGGACACCAGGTGTACCCATCTTAGATGCCGTCATCTGTTTGATTTTTTTCTATTCCTTTCCCACGTTTGGGGGCCACTAAAAACCAGCTGAAAAGAAGAGGGCCATTTACATTCCTGTTACCCCTCCGGACCCCCTCCCTGTCCCACATGCACATGCACACAGTCACAAACACACATGCACACACACACACGCTTAGGCACACACATGCACACACATGCACACACAGGCACACTCACGGGCAGCAGCCGGTCAATCACCACGGCTGACGAACCGCTGACAGCCTCTCTTGAAACCACAGCACTGCGATGCCACACTTCGTAAACTCAATGTGGCTGCTTCTATTTTATCACCCAGAAACGAGCCGTCTCCTCTCGGCCTAAAAACCTCACACAAAGGCGTCTGCACAACCTTCCGACCTTCCTATCAGTAGGTCCTGTGCGCGCCTACCCTAAATCATGCCACGGGGGAGCAAGGTGGCATGAAATGAACTTTGACGACGGTACACCCTTCACGTGGAAAGGTGGAAGGCCAGCTGAATAGCGGAGCTGAGGCCGGGCCCTGGGGGACGTGACATTAGAGACGACTGGGGGCCGAGTGCGGGGCGAGGCGCCGGACGGGGGTCGGGTCAACCAGCCGGAGTGGCCTGGGAGGCACCTGCAGGGCCAGGCGCCCCTCCCCCCGGGGCTGCCGGATCCCTGCTCCCCGTGCGCAGCTCCTCCGTGCACACGGACCGCCTCTACCGAAATAGCCACTTTCAATGGAACGGAGTTATGTTTGGCTAAAACGGCATTCTTTTATTGAGGCTTTGGGGCTTCTTCTTTTTTTAGGGTTCTGAAATAGAATGTTCAAAATATTCCTACTGCTGTGGCTGGCTTATGCTTAACACGGTTTCTTTCTACTTATAACATGCTAATGTAACGGCACTATGTAAATTGCAACTCCTAATTGTTTTGTATGTGAAACAGGATCTCCCTCTTAAAAATCGATTGCTCTCCTGGCATGAATAAGGATTTAAAAAAACACACACATAACCAAAGGTTTCCACTGGATCTGTCTCTCCCGCGAGGCCCCAAACACGCTAAGGGGAGCAAGTGAGGAAGTGGGAGAGAAGACAGAGCCATCTCTGGATGCTTTCACAGTTAAGGCCTTGCACCTGCAGTCCTGACCCGTCATGGAAAAGCTTCAAAGGAACAGAAAGGCACACAAACGTAGTGGAAACCGCACTAGCCTGAAGCCTCAGAAAAGCTAGCTCCTTTCCCGAGCAGCACCACGGACTAGCTGAACATCTCTGAGCTGTCCCCTACTCTCTCTGGGCGTCACTCGCAAGTGACTGACTCCGTACCCAGGCTGTTTCACGGCAAAGCCAAACGCTCCTGCCGCCCCCGTGCCCTGCATATCATAATTTAAATTACGGGAAGCAAAGCCTATGGGTGTCTGGTAGTTTATGAGAAAACCTGGAAGCTGGCACAGAGGTCTAAAATCATTGTTCCGTGTCGCCAATTAATGAGGGATTTTGGTAGCTGTTGAATCAAAATTAAGCTCTCTTGCTGCCAAGTTGAACCCCACAGAGCCTTTGCAGTTTTTGATTCCAATTTCTGCTGAACACAACCTGGTATATATTAAATGACACCATAATATGCTGACAGTATTTTAAAAAATCAATTTATGTCCCACGTCGACCTAGCATAGGATTCCTATGAATGTGGAAAATGAAGACTACTTAACCTGGTTGACACTAAAGTCATACTATCGTGGACGGACGGACGGACGTCTATGAATGAACTAAGGAAAGACTGCCAACTTGAAACGCCGCATTTAGCTATTTCCACCCCTTCCAATTTTCCTCATATACAATGAAAATTAAACATCCGAACCAAAATCTGTCTGGCACTTCCAACATCAAATGCATTTCTATCATTCATTCAGCTCTGGTCCAAGTCTCCTATGTCACGGCAGTTTTGTACAGCTTAACGAGCAACTTCTCCGGAACTGTGCTTACGAGTCTACTGAAAAGCAAAGAAAGAAAACCCAGCTTCAGAAACTTATCAGGCTCATTAAACATGATCGTGCGTGATCATACATCCATGCCTACAGACACACCCTGCACACATTCCTCTGGAGCGGAACATCTGCTATCATATAATTAGTATCTATAGTTTGGTTACACGATACTCAAGCAGTGGTTTCCTAGGACGCCAGTAAGTGTTTTAAAAGGATCGAATGTAACAAGTTTAGTGCTGACCACTTTGATCCAATGAACTGGCATTTCCATTGCGGTGCCCTTAACCCAGGGAAGGTAAATCAATTACTACACGGGAGGGGTGGGGGGAAGGCTCTTTACTGGTATGCTACAAAAACAAAACACATATACAACTCTACTGAGACCATTTCCTGCCTACACTCCATCCTTCAGCACAAAATAAAACAAACCACAATTCAGCTTGGCTCTGTAGGGGGCATATTGCCACCTTGCAAGAAAAAATAACACCCTTGCCTCTCATTCTTGGTATGCAGCGTAGCTTTACACGAAAGAGCTTCAGATCCGGGGCGGAGGGCAGGGGGGCGGGGGGGGGTGTGTGGAAATCCCAACTGGACTCTGCCATAGGCTCTGTAAATCCTCCGCGTTTGTGTAAAAACCAGAACCCTCTGAACTTGTTTCCCGTGCTCTGCCTCCATACAGAGATGTTTGCGGAGGCAACATCTCTCCAAAAAATACATATCAAAGAATGTATTGAGCAGTTGAGGGCCGTAGAAATGCACAACACGATTGGATTTCAGCTAACGTTTGGAACATTCCACACCCTTCCCCTGGCCCAACCCTGAAGCCTCTTCTCATTCACCAACTCAACTCAGTATCAGTCAAAGGGCACTACAGACCATCCCTCCTGCATCAATCGCTTTTCTGTCTCTATTCCAACAGTTGCCGGTTGAGACCCCACGCGCTTTCCCTACCTAGTCTCACCACATGAAACACCCCACCAAACCTCAGACCATCTGACCAACAGTTTCACTTTCATCTCCACCCCCAAATCAACAGTCTAATCGCCTTATCCAAAACTTTTCAGGGGTTCTTCAAGAGCCACCTACATCAAGTGGTAAATTCTCAGTGACCTGCGAGCCTCTCCACACCCGGGCTCAGTTCTGTTTCCAAATCCCTCCAGTCCTATGCTTGGGCAGAAGTGAAAGAGTCAAGATAATATTCATGACTCCCCAAAGCACCATATGGTTGGTTCAGCTTCCATGAAGCTTTAAATCCACCACGGGACTGACAAATTTTCCCTTCTCCCTACACCCTTCCAAATACAGTCAGAGGTTCTACATAGAATTACCATGACAGTCCACCTCTTCCCATCAGCCCTGACCACCTCCATACCAAAGCTATTGCCATCGCTTGCAAGGATCCCGCAGTGGGACCCCTGGCTTCCAGCCCTGTCCGCTCCCCCACAGTTCATTCCCCATTTAGCCTACAGAATGGTCTGGCTTATTTTTCTTTTTTAGCAGCTTTATTTATGCATAACTGATATGCAATAAACTGAGCCCATTTAAAGTATGTAATATACAAAAAACACAATTTGATGTTTTGACATGTAGAACACACCCGTGAAAGCACGGTCACAAACAAGGTGATGAGCCAGGTGCCCGGACGGCTTTCTCATGACATCTACCAACCTTCCCTCCACCCTCGGCAACCACTGATTTGTTCTGTATCCCCACAAGCCTGCATCTTCTGGCTTTTCATAGCAGTAAAAAGTAGACTGACACAACAGACACTCTTTTGTGTCTGACTTCTTCCCCCAGCGTATTTTGAGATGCATTCCTGCTTTAGTGGATGCTAACAGTTTATGGCTCCCTATTGCCAACTAGCACTCCACAGTATGAATACGCCCCAGTTTGTTTTTCCATTCCCCTGTGGATGAACTTTAGATGGTTTCCAGTGTCTGCCTTGTATAAATGAAGATTCTCCGAGTATTAACATGCAAGACTTAGTATAGACATCTGTTTTATTTTTCTTGGGTAATTCCTAGGAGTAGAATGGGTGGGTCATATGGCGGATGTATGTTTCACACTTAAAAAAAAAAATGTCTGAATGTTTTCCAAGTGTTTGTACCATTATGTATTCTCATCAGCAGCTTACGAGGGCCCCAGAACCTTCACATTTGGTGTGGCGGCCATTTAACATTAACCATTCTAAGAGATATGTTGCAATATCGCATTGTGGTTTTCACTCATACTTTCCTAATAAATAAAGATGGTGAGCATTTGTTCGTTTGCTTGAGGTTCTTTTTACATTCTTTTATACATATTCTTGAGGTTCTATTTCTATTTTTATATTCTTTTTATATTAATACATCCTTAATCAGAAATATTATTTACAAATACACTCTCCCAGGGGCGCCTAGGTGGCTCAGTCAGTTAAGCATCTGACTCTGGATCCGGCTCAGGTCATGATCTGTTTGTGGGTTCGAGCCCCGCGTCGGGCTGTGTGCTGACAGTGCGGAGCCTGCTTGGGATTCTCTCTCTCCCGCTCTCTCTGCCCCTCCCCTGCTCATGCTCTCTCTCCTCTCAAAATAAACATTTAGAAACACGTTCTCCCAATTACTTCCCTGTTTATTCCTTTTTTTTTAATGTTTATTTATTTTTGAGAGAGAGAGAGAGAGAGAGAGAGCAGGGGAGGGGCAGAGAGAGAGAGAGAGAAAGACACAGTATCTGAAGAGGCTCCAGGCTCTGAGCTGTCAGCAGAGAGCCCAACGCGGGGCTCGAACTCACAAGCCGTGAGATCACGACCTGAGCCAAAGTCGGACGCTCAACCGACTGAGCCGCCCAGGCGCCCCTGTCTTTTCCTTTTTAAAGGCCCAAGTTTTTAATGTAATGAAGTCGAACGTATCAGGTTGCTCTTTTGTGGGCTGTGTCTTACTGTCATCTTGAAGAAATCTTTGCCTGCTCTAACCCAAAAATTTTATTATTCTATGTGTTCCAAAGGTTTTATATTTATACAAAGGATTTGTATTTAGGTCAGCGGTCCATTTTGAGTGTTTTTTTTTAATATTACAAGAGGTATGGGTCATATTTTTACAGATGGGTATCATCCAACTGTGATTCCTCTATGTGGAAGCCAACACCACACTACTCTGACTTTCTTGCTTTATAATAAGTCTTACGATAGCATTAGTCTTCCAATTTTGTCCTTTCTGAAAGTTGTTTTGGCAATTCTGAGGCCCGTACACACGTTAAAATCAGTTCGTCAGTGTATCCAAAAACGCTTCTTGGACCCTTTACGGGGATTGCCTTCAAACAAGAGGTCCACGTGTGGATAACTGACAACAATATCACGAATGACACAAGAATGCAGTACGTATCTCTCCAATTAGTCTTCGGCTTATCTCACCAACGGTGTGTAGTTTTCAGTTCACAGGTCTCTCACATCTTACGCTGGATGTATTGCTAAGTATTTCAGTAGTTCATATTTTCATGGTACTGTACAAGGTGTTTCTCTCACTTTCTGATTATGTATTTAGAAATATATTTTGTCTACTGATGTTGTATCTTGCACCTTGGTTGAGTCACTTCCTAGTTCCACCAGATTTTCCGTAGATTCTATAGCATTTTCTGTATAGACGGTAATATTATCCATGAATAAAGCCATTGATACATCATCTTTTCCAGTATGGAGCTCTTTTCTTCCCTTGAGTTGCTGCACTGAGTAGAACCTCCAGTGTCAGTGTAACGTACAACCCCCAGTGCACAGGAGTGAAGAGAGAAGGAACCCTCATCTTGCCCCTGATCACAGGGGGAACACTTGGGAAGTATTTCCTCCTTTTTTTTTTAAGAATCTGAATAGAATCTGCACGATTTCTTCCTTGAATGTTTGGTAGAATGCACCAGTGAAACCCTCCAGGCCTTTAACTGTCTTTAGGGGGAGGTTTTTAACTACAAATTTAATTTCTTTAACAGATATGCTACTGTCCAGGTTATCCGTTTCTTGTTGAGAGAGCTTTAGTAGTAGGTGTCTTTCAAGCAATATATTCATTCCGTGGAAGTAAGCTGTAAGATTTATTGGCATCAAACTGTTCAAAAACTTCCTTATTATCCTCTTAGTATCTGTAGGGTCCATCGGATGTCTATCTCGTTGCTGACAAAGTCTTTCCCTCTACTTTCCTGATTAATTCTGGCTTGACCTTCATCAGTTTCCTTGAGGTTCCCAAAGAACCACCTCTGGGCTTCATTTGACTTGTTTTCAATTGTTTTATGTTCTCTATTCCATTGAATTCTAATCTAATTTTTATTTCCTCTCTTTGGGTTTACTTACTTTGGATTTAACTTTCTCTTATTTTTGTAGCTCTCTGAGCTAAAAGAATAATCCTTTCAAATATGCAAATCACATACCAGGTCCCACCACACAACCCTGATCCTTGCCACTGTACCATTGGAAGATGCAGGCGTCTTACCGAACGGCTCAGAAGAGTATGTCCAGCTATGTCTTTGAGCTGATCTCCCAGCGCCTCCCCCACTCACCCACTGTGCTCAGCCCTCTTACAAGCCAAGCGTGTTCCTGCCCATGGGCCTTTGCACCTGTGCTTTCCTCTCCTGTGTTCTTCCGGACAACCCTTCGCTCAGATCTTTGCATGGCTGCCTTTTGCTCCTCACTGCAATTTCAGATCTGACAGAACCTGTTTTAAAAGAGGCCTTTCCAGACGCTCCCGTCCAAAGTGGCCCACCACCTCAGTCATGATTGCCGCACCCTCCGAAACCTTTCCACTGCCTCGATTTATTTGCTTGCCTTGTTTTTGTTTCTATCTCCCTGGCTTCTGTCAGCTTACTGAAAGCTAAGACAACTGTTGTCTACTCCTTGTTGTGGGCTTGTGTGCCTCACGCTATGCCTATTGTGAGGCACATAGTAGGTGCTCACTAAACACCTGGTGGGTGAATGAATATCCAGGCACCAACAAATGAGTCTCTCCTTTGCTACCATGGTTTGTCACCGGAGAAACATTTCAGTGACATAGTTCAGCTGCAAATAAAATTCTTTTTTTCCATTTTCTGGCTTCACTCTACACGTTCTCTGGAGGTAGCAGGGCCCTTCCCTGTGGACTCAAGCCTGCTTTATGGCTGGCCCCAGAGTGAGGCTTTAATGACTGTCTCTGCTACTGAAAAACAGGTAAAGACCTAAGTGAATCAGAGCCCGACTGACAGAGACCTCTCCTTCTCTGGAAAGGTGCCAATTTCTTAAGAAATCGCTTGTCTGTGAAGCTGGGCTGAGATGTAATTCCAAGCTAAAATTTCAGAAAGGTGGGGTTTTTTTTTTAGAATTTCTCAGTCCGACAAAAAAAATGCTCAGCCACGTCAAGGTGTGTGCATGTATTTCTGGGCGAACCACCCTGTCGTGAATGATGGTTTCTCCCACGTTATAACACGAACCTCTTCACGATTTTCAATCATACCAACATCTACTGAGAATTGACTGTCGGTGCCAGGTACAAACCCCTGTGTTTAAAGCTGGGTTGGCTAATGTAATCTCAACAATTTTGTGAGGCATGTGGTACTGTTGTCCTTTTACAACGGGGACACTGAGGCTCGGAGAGGCGTAATAACGAGTCCGAAATCCAATCGGTATTTAACCCTGGGAGGTTGAGGAGTCAATCGGATTCCAACTGCTCTCACCTCAACACTACTTTGTACCACACCCTCTCCCAGAGAGGCAATCTTTTGGGGGGACGAGACACTGACTCGCTCCCTGCTATTTTTCCGTCATGTCTCTTATGAAGTGGAAATTCGGTAAATATTTATTAAATTGAACTGGTACACCACATAATACGTTCCTAAGTGGGACTTTATCTTTCAGATAAGTGGTATAGAACACTAAATCTTGTCTATCCCTCGCCATAGTTGAGTTGATGTTTGGGGCTGTCTCTTGACAAAAACCAGAAGACAAAAGTGAGCAATACTGTCGATAAAAATTGACTGACCCGGTAATTCTAGGTTGTCATATCCAGGGCCAATTTAAAAAACTTTTTGTATATAAAATGAAAATTTTACTTTCATTTTTAATTGTGAAACACTTCCAATATTTCCAAAAACTACATAAAGCAAGTTGTCCAAGTAGCCACGGGTCAATGTTAGTAGACTTCGTCAACACTTGGCCGTATTTGATTCAGCTCTCTCTTCTCTGTCTCTGAGTCAAAAAAGAATCTGATGTGGCTAAAGGCTCAGTTCACATACCGGTTACCTCCTTCCTTCTGCACAAAACACTCCATGCCCGAGGCTGGAGACCATGCTCCCGGAGATTTCTGTAACCGTGCTGCATGCATAACTATCCATAACCAACCAACAACATCATCTTATGTTTGGAGATTTCACACAAATGGCACCACGTTGTACAAAACCTCCTGCAGCATCCTGATTCACTCCACAGTGTTTTTCAAATGCATCCATAAATTACCATTAAATAAATTTTAATGAAATAAAACACATGTTTTTTTTTCCAAAAAAGAAAGAAAAGAGTGTAGTTTTATTCAGAAGCATCAAAAATACGTTCCAAAGGCTTTCTGCTTATTTTCAGGGTCTTGGACTTCTGCAACTAGCTCTCGTCATTCATTATTTCTCCAGAAATGCCTTTTGGTATCATGATTTATTTTAATTTGCGTTTTATTTTTAGCAAAGTTATACATGAAGATGATTTAAAGAGTCGAATCGTTCATTCTACAAGGCTTGTTACACAGAAGTTTCTTCCCATTCCAGACCTCCTTATTTCTGCTCCCAAGAATCAAACACTTTTAAAGGCTTTTTTTTTTTTTTCTTCCGTCTAAAAAAAGAATCATCTAACTAACACACTGCTATTGCCACTTCTTGTTTTCAGTTTAGTAATTATCTTTTTGCTTCCTACTATGGGAGAAACTGGCTCAATCCTCTTTCCCCTTCCTGTCACCTCCTCTGTGTGCACGCATACGTGTGCACACATACTCTCTTGCACTCACACGTGTGTGCACACAATGCTCTCATGCACACACGCACATTTCCACGTACCTTCTCCCCCCAGCATCCTGCCACACGGTTTCGTCAGATCAGCGCTGAATGCCTACGTTGCCACGACCAGATGATCACTCTCCATGGCCGCTTTGTGCAGCACACCCCCAGTACGCGTTTTCTGAAGAATGTTTTGTTTTCTGATCGTTAACAGCTGTTGTTTTCAGAGTTCATTTCTCTTTTAGGTAATTAGTTTTGTTCTGTACGTACCTCGGACTCTCCCCGCAGGTATGTAAATCTCTCAGTACACTCACACAGGCTAAGGATGCCATCAAGTTCATCCACACAAGATCATTCCCAAGGACATCGTCTTCCTTCCGGAGGGACAGTCGTCCCATGAGCCTGACGTGGCCTGCAGCCTTCACTGCAAGGTGTCCCTGCCACGAATGACCTGGGATTCCGGCCACTTGATTCTGTCGTCAGCTCCCCTGCCTGGGGACTCACTTTCTTGACCTTCTCCCCCCTTTTCTTTGCTGGAGCCCCTCTTCTGCATCTTCCAAAGAAAGGGTGCATCGGGCTAAAATAAAATGCGAGACCTCAACTACCTGAAATGTCTGTTTCATCGTCAGAGTCAGTGACAATGTTACTGAGTGGGCAATTCTGTGTCGAGGGAGCCTTTCTCCTTTGAATTTTGAAAGCATCACTCCCTGTCTTTTAGCTCACAGAAATATAAAGCTGTGCTGATTCCGGATCCTTTGGATAGAAATTTCTTCCCCGCTTCCCTCTACTTCCCTGAATCCCGAACCTTGCCCAGTGTTTTAAAATTTCATAAGCAAATGCTTTCATTCGTAGGTCTAATTCCTCACCGTCCCGACATCTCCACGGGCCTGCACAATCTGGTTCGGCAAATCCTCCAATTCTGGGAATCTCCCCTCCCATGAATCTCCCCTCCTTCTGTTGCACCTCCTGGGTGGATCCTGTAATTTCCTTTTTCCTACTTTTCCACTTCTTTGCCATTTGTTCAATTTTCTAGAAGATATTCTCAATTCCAACTCTTAATTGAGCTTTCCACTGTGCTGTAACGTTTTTCATTTCATTTCCAAGAGCTGGTCTTGGGCTCTGCCAATTTTTTTCCCCTCTTTCAGCACTATCTTCTTGTTTCATTCATTTCTTTCTCTGAAGTTTGTACGATAGACGACTCTCTCTTCCTGCTTAGTTTCTGTCTCTTCCAAGTAGCTGTTTTGTGTGGTGCGTGCGTGTACGTGCGTGCATGCGTGCGCCCTTCACAGTACATGCTCTACCCGAATATCTTGCGAACACTAACTTGTAAGATTGAGTCCTTCCAAATGCCGATTAGAAGCTGTGTGTGTGAAGGTGGGGCTTATCAATGATGGTCCTCGCCCCAGGGGGATCTACCCCGTGGGTTTCCTTGCGGAATCTCAACGTCAGTATCTTTAGGGTTTCTTTCTTCCCACAGCTGCCACCTCTTTTCAGCTGCACAAATAACCCAGGGGAGATGTCTCTGGTCTCCCATCAGGCGGAAGCAGGTTTGGCTACCAAATACTGGAAGCTGGGTGGGAGATAAAGACCAGGAGTTTAGAGTTACTGGTAGACTTCCTTTTCATCTCACTGTTTCAGGTTCAGGGTCCCTAACTTGAACTCTGCCCCATCTTTCCAAGCCCAAAGACCCTTTGTTTTAATCCTGTAGATAAGAAACATCCAGTCTTCCTCCAGTGGCAATAATAGGGAGGAACCAACTTGTTGCAACTCACAAGGGCCGACCGTTCAATTTCCATACGTTGTCGTGCAGGTCGTTAAACAAAGTCATTATTAAAAATTAAATTATATAAACGTGCAATAATTACAGTAAACCAAAAATACCAAAAACTTCATCACTTCCTAGTTATTCTAGTATCATCCACGCTCTTGAGGTTACGAACGTACTTCTTCTACATGGGGGTAACTACACAAAAGGGTCATACCCCTCTCTTCTCTGTGTTCGGTGATGTCATGGTGGCAGCCTGAAATTGGCCATGGTGGGAGTGTTTACACCACAGAAACTGGCAAATGCTATAAACGACACTTTTTGGTTTTTTGGGGTTTTTTGGTTGTTTGAGAACCAGTTGCTAACCCCCTGCCAGCATCCCAACAAGCAAGTGCATCGTCTCCCAAAGGCAGGCAGGGATTCTGGCGACCTTCCTGCTTCTTAAACACATTTGAACCACTTCATCTTTTTGGCCCAGCATTTGCCACAGACCCAGAGTAACCAGTGTTCCTGGTCCTCACGCCTTCTGAAAGTAAACAATGAAAATCCTGTGGTTTCTCAGCTTTCCCCATTTTCACTCTCCTTGGGTCTACTGAATCAGAGTTCTCTCTCACACTGCTTTCCAGCGCCCAAAATGTCCTCACTGGGGTCTCCTCTCCTGTTCTCTCTGTCCTTATGGAATTGAGCATTTAAAAACACTATCAGGACACCGGGGTGGCCTCATTAAGTGTCTGACTCTCGATTTCAGCTCAGGTCATGATCTCAAAGTCGTGAGATGGAGTCCCACGTCAGGTTCTGTGCTGACAATGTGGAGTCTGCTTAAGATTCTCTCTCCCTCTCTCTGCCCCACTTTCCCACTCGCACTCCCCACTCTCACTGGTGTTTCAGTAAAGTTTTGGTAAAGAGTGAAAACACAGGCCTCTCTTTGTCTGGAAATCACGTAATAGGGCTTCAACTCCTGAAAGCACGTGACGAAACTTCTTGAATCAGAGGTCAAGTCACCTGGAGTCTGTCCTCGGAGATGGCGTTGGTCTTCTGGACGTGCCATGATAAAATACCACAGACTGGGTGGTTTCAATGAGAGAAGTTTATCTCTCCTAGTCCTGGGGGCTTGGAAGTCCAAGATCAAGGTGCCACCAAGCATGTTTCAGGTGACAGCTTCTCCTGGCTTGTAGATGGCCACCTTCTCTCTGCATCCTCCCACAGCAGAGAGAGGGGGAGAGAAAGAGAGCTCTCTGGTATGTCTTCTACAAGGAAATGTATTCTGTCATATCTGGGCCCGACGTTTATGACCTTCATTACCATCAAATGGACCCTATCTCCAAATACACTCGTGTAGGGGGTGAGGGGCGTGGGTAGGGCTTCAACATATGAGTTAGGGGAGGATGCGAAGATCCAGTCCATAACAGGAAGGTAGCCGGCCACCTTTCCCTAGAGCCTAGGGCGATGAGTGGGGAACCCCACCAGCAGCTACTCCCTCGGCCAAAACCTCTTCACCTTCGTGTTGGATGAAAACCATTTTGCGACTGAAGTCACAGAAAGAAGACTGAATGCCCTCAGGATCATCCTTGGTACCCAGGTCCAGGAGCTTGTTGAAGGAGTGCCTCAGCACTGGGCTAATCTCCAGAGGGCACCAGTTTTCTTCGGCAACGCCTGTAACTGTCCTACAGTTCTCAGTTATCGTCTCCATCTCCCTGTGCACCCCTTTCTCGCACAATCTGGGTAATGGATGCACTGGCCGCTTCCTCTCTGAGTCACTTTGCTCCCCATCCCCCAGAGGTTAGCGTAGCACGGTCACTTTAAGGAATGCATTTTGTTTGATAGGAACTAACACAGTAAGTGAGGGCTTTACCCAGCTGACGGCCACAGCTGTCACAGCTGCCGGTATCCTGAAACCCCATCCACCAACAAGATGTCTGCTCTTCCTTCTGTGCTACATAATGGAAAAATTGTAGGATTTGTGCTGGAAAATACAGGGGATCCAGCCACGAACAACACAGGAAATGGATACGTCATAATCCCAGTGCCTGAGCATGGTTTCTTACGTCACCGCCATAACTGAAACATTAGACGTTCAACAAGTTTTCCAGAATATTCCCTTATAAATTTCAAAGGTCCACAGTATCCATTTCAGGGCTAGACTATTTTCACCTTCCTAAATCCCCCCCTGCCCCACATTCTGTCCTTGAATCAAACATGTTAAGTAGTTTAAGAAAAAAATTTTTTTCCTTAAGTCATGTTTTCTTTGTTGAAAGGGCTCATGGTAAGCCCGGTGCAATGAATGAAATTATATTCACAGCAGGATGTATCATCACAGAATTTTAGTACATTGGAAACAAAGAGAACATCTTACAAGATTCCAGAGAGAATATATTCCAATGACGGTCTCTTCATAAGCAATTTCTAGCAAAGTGTCTGACACCATAAGAAATGATTCTAATATAAATGAATTCCTCACTAACTTCATTCCACACAGCGCCGGGTCAAAAATACCTCAATACAGGTCTTCTATCTCAACTCTATGACTAAGCCATTCTCTTCTGGTTAAGAATGTGGAACACATTTTTCACAGAGGACGAGGGGCATAAATTGTAGTTTGACTCCCAAGAGAGAGCCCCCAAATATCGCCTTAACATCTATATAACTAAAGCATTACGTATTGAAAACTAGAGGGGAAAAAATACTGCCATTGCTACAATGCTAGTTATTAAATTGGAATATACACGTGTGTGTGTGTGTGTGTATGTGTGTGTATGTATTAATATCTTCACTTTGAATGCTGGTATGAAAGGCAAAGCCAATTTAATATAACTACCTACAACTACGTTGAAGTAGAAAATAGGTGTTTTCTTTCTTACCATATAATGTGTAAAAAGGACTTCTCCAGTTTTTCCCTGTCCCTGACCCTCACTCACCCCATCCATTCCCGACCTTCTTAGAAGTAGGGGGGCAGGGGCGCCTGGGTGGCTCAGTCAGTTAAGCGGCTGACTTCAGCTCAGGTCATGATCTCAGAGTTCGTGGGTTCGAGCCCCGCATGGGGCTCTGTGCTGACAGCTCGGAGCCTGGAGCCTGCTTCGGATTCTGTGTCTCCCTCTCTCTCTGCCCCTCCCCCACTCCCACTCTGTCTCTCACTCAAAAATAAACATTTTTTTAGAAACTAAAAGAAACTAGGGGGTCATATTGGTATGACACTCAAACATGAGAGGAGCCTCAGAGAAGGGCTTCCTTAGGTGCGGTTCCCCACAAACAGACCCCGAGACAAGGATTCCTGTGTAAGGAATGTATTACAGAAGTGCTCCCCAGGAAAGGAGCTGAGCAATGTGTCATTTCAGGCCAAGTTACAGACTGCAGCAAGGGAATTTTGGAGGAAAAATTCTCTTTCAGGGAAAGGAACCAGGCTGTTCCGCTTCCACACCTGTCAGTCACTGGCAAGGTTTGCCCTGGGGTGATGGAAACTCCCAGGCCTTTCCACCTCTCTGCTGATGCCTGAAAAGCAGCCAGCCGCCGGAGGGAAGTCCTTCAGAGACCAGCAGACAGGCCTTTGGAAGCAAAAGCGGATTTAAAGGGGGTAAGGTGCGTGCAAAGATCGTTCGAGGAAACCAAGAAGATGGGGGTAGACCTCAGACAGCATGGCTCGCCAGTTGTAAAGATACCCCAGGGCAGGACTTGGCCATTTCAAAGACCTGGGAATGTAAGGTGTTTTTCTGGTTTTGTTTGTCTTTCTCTAGCCTATCTCAAAAGTTAGGTACCCCGCCTAAGCACTTGGGGACATTGTCCTTACCAAATCATCCCTGCTTCTGGGGGCTCCTTGGCGGTTCAGTCGGTTAAGCGACCAACTCTCAATTTCGGCTCAGGTCACGATCTCACGGTTCATGAGTTCAAGCCTCTCATCAGGATCTGAGCTGACAGCAGGAACCTGCTTGGGATTCTCTCTCTCTCTCTTTCTCTCTCTCTCTCTCTCTCTGCCCCTCGCCTGCTCTCTCTCTAAAAATAAGTGAATAAATTTAAAGGAACACCGAAAAACCTAAAAACCATCCCTGCTTGTGATGCATGCCCGTGTTCCGATTGCACACACTTGTGCCGTGAAGCCCCGTCCAGGAGGGATCGCTGCACCTCGTGGCTCGGTCTCCATAATAGCCATCCGTGCCTGTTCCTGCTGGGCTTGGCGGGTGGGCTATACCACCCACGCCCCACTCCCCGGGCCCCCCATTCTGGACCTCAGCAGCACAAGAAAGAGAAGAAATGGTGAACGAAGGAACTATTCTAAAGACTGTAGACACAGAACCCCGTCTAGTCCCTCCAACTACCCGACGACGTGGGCACAACTGTCGCACTTGTCTTACAGGGGTGGAACATGAGACCGAGAACTTAAGGGACTTGCTCACGACGCACAACGAGAAAGTAGCCAAGCCTCAGCCCAAGCTGAGCCAGGCAGAGCGGGGCGCCTGCAGCCAAGTCCAAGTGCGATACTGCCTCTCTTCATCTCCGGGACAGGAACTCCGGAATGTTTATCTTTTTTTTTTTTTTTTTTTTTTTTAACATTTATTTATTTTTGAGACAGAGAGAGACAGAGCATGAACAGGGGAGGGGCAGAGAGAGAGGGAGACACAGAATTTGAAACGAGCTCCAGGCTCTGAGCCGTCAGCCCAGAGCCCGATGCGGGGCTCAAACTCACGGACCGTGAGATCATGACCTGAGCCGAAGTTGGACGCTTAACCAACTGAGCCACCCAGGTGCCTCTGGGATGTTTTTCAAAAGAAGAAATGAGTCTGTCTGTCTGTCTGTCTGTCTCTCTCTCTCTCTCTCTGCCCCTCCCCTGCTCTCTCTCTCAAAATAAATAAGAGATTAAGAGTAATGTGCCCATGTTCATAAAACCCACAAAGGACATAGTGAGAACATGACTTCGGGACCCCAAAACGCACACCCTTCCCGTAATATATCCCACGAATGCAAAGCTGCTGGTCTCCAGCCAACCCAGGGCGGGGGTGGGGGGGGGTTGTTGGGAGGAGCAGCTCACTCTACACCTCCCAGGACTCGCACAAGGACCCGCCAGAGAACCAAAGCATTGAAAGTTAAGAGAGAAAAAGCCCCCACGAAGAACAGAGTGTCCCTCTGTCCCTCCCTGCCTGTGAGCCTTCCAGAAAGAGTAGCGCAAAACTCAGCCCGAGTTCGGTGTCCAGCAGGAGGGCGCTGGGATCAAAGTCCCTGGGTGACGGTGCCACACGGCCCTGAGCGAGGGTGGGCTTGGCAGTGTGAGGGGAGGAGAAAGCTCTGTACAAAGAGAGAAACAGCACACAGAGCAGATCAAAGGTGGTGAGCAGTGGGAGAGGACCCAGATCTATCTTGTGCCACCAACTCGGACACCACGGCCCTAATGAGCAGGAACAAAGGCTCAGGTTACAGCCTGCAGGGTCTCCTGCCACACAGATCCGGCCCTCCGAAAGTCCAAACCGGGGTGGGCAGCCGGCACCTTGCAGCAGGACGGGGGGCAGCCAGCAGGGACCCCACAGGCTGGAGCAGCCAGCAGGCAGGCAGCAGGTGAAGGTCCCGCAAGATCTATAGGAAGACGTCCTGCAGGAACCGGAGGCGGAGGGTTTAGAACAGGGTACAGGGGGTGGGTCAGAACCCAGTCCTGAGGGAAGGAGGCTGAAGAAAGGCTCGTGCACAACTGACGTTAGGGGACAGACAGTCCTCTGCGAGGACTGCCCTGCTCACCGCAGAATGCTTGCCAGCATCCCTGGCATCTGCCCTCCCCCGGCTACGACAACCGAAGTGGCTCCAGACATCGCCAAATGTCCCCCTGGGGGGCAAAGCCCCTTCCACTTAAGTACCACGTGGGTTAGTGGATTGATAGAGACCCAGCATCTGCGGAGAACCGGCCACGTGTGGACACTGTCCTAAGTGCTTCATGAGCACAATCTTGTGTGATTCTCCTAGCACAGATATGAGACGGACACTATTACCACCCTGGTTTTACAGGTGGGGGGTGGGGGGCTCAAGGCACAGAGATGTCAAGCAGCTTGCCTTAAGTAACACAGCAAGTAATTGGCAGATCTGAGGTTCCAAATGGGAGGTCTCTCTCCAGAGAGGATGCCTGTGACCAGTAGACTGTGCTGCCTCCCGTTTCGAAGATGAGACAGAGGTAACCCAGATGCACAAACCATGATGCATCCGACTCCTGGTTTCGGCTCAGGTCACGATCGCATGGCACGTGAGTTCGAGACCTGGGTCAGGCTCTACACCGACAGCACGGATCCCGCTTGGGATTCTCTCTCTCTCTCCCCCTCTCTCTGCCCCTCCCTTTTTTTAAAGTGCTCTTCTCAGTGTCTGAGCACAGGCTGTCTTCAGTTCATGAACAAGTGCAAAGGGTTAATGTCTGCAGCTTCAGGAAGGAAACACTAGGGGATAAGAGGGGCAGACACTCTGGACACAGAGCCCGGATCTGAGAAGTCCCCATCCGGCCTGCCCTCCTTGTTCCTCTTTCCTTTTCCCTCCACTCTCTCTCCAGACATTGTGCCTCGAGCTTGTTTACCTTTCAAAGGATCATCTACTACATTTATTGACTAAAACGATGTGTTGCCTACTTCTAATTCCTACATAACAATATCACACACATACCCCCTGCAGAAGTAGGTAACATAAATACAGGCACAAACACATCATAAAAGCCCCCCACCTCTGACAAAAAGGGTAAAAACAATACGTCCAAACTTCTCCAGGTCCTTTTAGTCTGCCGACAGCCCTTCATTGCTTTTTCTCTGAATCAGCTGCTTTCAATAAAATGAAAACTCCGGGATCTACTTTACATGTGAACTTCTCTGGTATGTTTCAAGTCCCTGATTTACAAAACCGGGGTATGTACAAATCTTGTCGGGAAGATGTGTAAATCTGTAAAGTGCTCAGGCAGACAGCGAGGTAATTTGCTTTGACTCAGAATGCAGTTCCTCGAGTACCGCACTGCTCCAATACAGGAGTTTGTCTAAAAGCAGCAGAGCCAGGCTCCCACCAAAGAATTCCCTCGAAGTTGCACGGAAATTGCAGTTAACTATAAGGTTTCCCTCAGTGAATAAGGCAGAAATAAGACTGGGGCTATTAATTTTAAATGAAATTGCTTATTTTACTCTTGAAGGCACCTAAGGAAACAGAGAATCACAATACGCTCCGGCTGTGCCCGAGTAAATAAAGCCCCCAGCTTGAACCTGGGGAGGTGTGCGTTACCAGCACTTAGGGATTTGATTACAAACACACAGAGAGTCAAATCATTTGATCATACACTTTGGAAGCCGATACAGGAAAAAGAAACTATCAGAAACCAGAAACCTGCCTTTATGTCTACAACAACTGTGATTTCCGAGAACAATTCAGAAACATCTGGACACCAGCCAGCAACACGGGCAATGGGAGAGCACAGAGATAGGTCTGAGGAGCTCTGGGTCTGGGCTGTGCCCCTTACTGGTGACACTACCCCGGATCACGGACTCTCTGTGGCTCTCGCTCACTCCCTGTGTGAGGAAGCGTGCTAACCGGTAGCTTCCCATCTAGGTCAGGATACACATACATGTACAAATATTCCCAGCTTTTCCAAATTCACGTTACTTCACTTTTACCCCAGACCTGCCTTAGTGCCTGATCGCGCTAACGGGAAGAAATCCAAAGAGGGTTTTCACTTCCATGAAAGAAAGGCAAAAAGCAAAAACAGAGATCAACACTTGTTTTGCAAGAGACGCGGCCCCCACCCCCACCCAGCTCCTTCCCCTGAACGGGCAGCCAGTCTCCAGACCTTCCACGGCATCTGCGAGCACGTGTACTTGATCTCGATTTATTCTGTGCATCCGTTAGCAAGATGTGTCCTCAGGCATCAGAAAAGCCTACCAGAGATGATTTTTTGGGTCTGGCAATGCTCAAGATTTTTTCTTTTTCTTTTTTTTTTTTGAAATGTTTTTAACGTTTATTTATTTTGGAGACAGAGAGAGACAGAGCATGAACAGGGGAGGGTCAGAGAGAGAAGGAGACACAGAATCTGAAACAGGCTCCAGGCTCTGAGCTGTGAGCAGAGCCCGACGCGGGGCTCGAACTCACGGACCGCGAGATCATGGCCTGAGCCGAAGTGGGACACTCAACCGACTGAGCCACCCAGGCGCCCCTCAAGATTTTTTCTAAGGAAATAAGGATACTAAATGAAATAAGTCAGAGAGAGACAAACACCGTATGATGTCACTTACACACGGAATCTAAAAACCAAAAAACAGAACCCCAACAATGAACAACAATAAAAAAAGCAGAAACGAACTCCCAAATACAGGGGACAAAGGAGTGGTTGCCACAGGGGAGGAAGGCGGGGGGATGGGCAAAACAGATGAAAGGGGTTAAGAGGTACAAACTCCCAATTATAAAATAAACAAGTCACAGAGATGAAAAGTATAGCACGGGGAACATAGTCCTATTTAATAATGTAAAACACCCTCCATATAAGTCAACAGGGATTGCCTCTTGTGCCTTATGCCACTTAGCTTACAAAGGGTCTCCTAGCAATGCTCTGGTTTTGGACTGGGGGAGAAGCCAGTTCTCTGCACCCCTTCCACGTGCCAGGCACTGACCTGGGACCCCACCTCAACAGAGGTGAGCTTACACGGAGCCCTCTGCAAAGACAAAACCCAGGAGCCGAACATAATTTCAAATAATGACGTGTCACGGAGAAAGCAAGGTAACGGAGTCGACCAGAGAGAGTGACGGGGAGAGAGTGACCAGTCTGTTCAGGCGAGGCGTCCACCAGGGGTGGCCACGAGAGGCAGGCGGATGCAGAGAGAGAAATAACGATGAACAGTACCAAAGAGTTACGTGGAGAACCACAAGAGCGTTAGACCTGAAGGAATCCGGACCTACAGGTGCTGCGAAAGAGACAAATCCTTCCGGACACACGTGGGCAGAGGCGGCCACCTGGTAAAAGTAAAAGGCAGAGAAGACGTGCCGCACACAGGGCCACCAGGCCTGCAGCAGAACACAAGCAGAGACAGCTCCTGGGCTCCCCTGCTCCTTGTTCTGGGCCCCGGGACCAACCGCTTTCAACGCAGTGTCTGTGGTGCCTCTGACACGTTGCCTCCTACATCCCCAGCTTGTCTTTCCAGCAGTTCTCAAACCTTAGGGCACGTCGGAACCACCCAGAGGGGTTGTTACGATACAGACTGCTGGGACCTCACTCATGGTTTCCAGTCCAATGAGTTGGGATCAGAGACAAGAATGTGCATTTCTGACAAGTTCCTGAGGAACGAGGAGGCCCCCAGTGCAGGAAGCCACTGTGGCCCCCGGATCGAGTACGTTCTGCCCGCCACTCTGATTCTGCAAAGAAACAAAACGCAGACAAGCAGTATCAACCTGCTTGATGAATTATGGGGTGTTTTTTGGAAAGCCTGTCCCACCGGACACATTTTTAGGAAACTGCTCTAAATCCCTTGCGCCTGAGTCCCCGTTACGTGTCCCTCTGGTATTTTGAATGCGTAGCTGCCTTGAAACCACACGTTTGTCAACACTGGTCCCACCCCCCACCCCAAACCTCGCCATCTTCACCGTGACTTGTTTGAATTCAAATATCCAAATGTGGCCGGTGGAATTTAAGACTTCCAACCACTCGAGTAAGCGAAACTTGAACCTGCGGCTTTACCGCGAACACGCAAACCGGTTTCTCATCTCTGAAATCCCTTCTGTCGATCCCCATTGAATCCTGCAAGTAAGATTGTTCTTTATTCTCTCAGACTGAAACTTCATTCCCGGTGCGTGCCCCGTAAGAAGCCACCTCCTTTCACTGCCGAATAAGATCTGGCAAACTCCCCAACTGGCTCGTAACCCAGAAGCCTTTGCACCAGGCAGGGCTTCTGGGCATCAGAGCAGAGGCCCCAGTGGTACAAGAACCCACCAGAATTCTTCCTTTTCAAAGGATTCTAAAGAGAGTTTTTATTGCCACCCCCCACCCTCTTCATGAAATCACCATGGCGGGCACATCTAGAGAAGTGTAATTTCTGTCTCTTTCTCAATTCTTGTAAAGCTTACTTCCTCTTCTATACCTCTCGTGTCCTCTTGTGTATTCTTTGACCGCATAATCCAAACACCTCCTCTGTCTTTGTCTCTCTCATTTCAAAACAGCTCCCTGATCAATTCTCTATTCACCTGGGGGGGGGGGGTTATCTTTAAGTCCCTCGTGCTCTCTTACTTTTTGACAGAATGTGCATGGGAAGCCAAAGTGGGAAGTGGGAGGGTAACTTCAAGGAGAGATCTTCGTGCTAAAGAAAAGGGGAGATACAGGTGGGTAGGCTTGTGAGTCGGGAAGGTGTAGACAGGAACAAGCCACACAGTCCGCTTACCATTGTACTGCCAGATAAATAACTCCTAGTACTGTGGCCAAATGCATAGACCTCGGACCACGCAGCACTGCGTGGTCGTGGGCAAATTACTCAACTTCTCTGAGTGGGTTTCACTTTTATGGCCTCTCACAAGGAGCAAATACTCTCTGTCTTTCAGAACTATTATGAAGACATTTTATTTTTTTTTTAATTTTTTTTTTAACATTTATTTATTTTTGAGACAGAGAGAGACAGAGCATGAACGGGGGAGGGTCAGAGAGAGGGAGACACAGAATCTGAAACAGGCTCCAGGCTCTGAGCTGTCAACACAGAGCCCGACGCGGGGCTCGAACTCACGGACGGCGAGATCATGACCTGAGCCGAAGTCGGCCACTTAACCAACTGAGCCACCCAGGCGCCCCTATGAAGACATTTTAAAAACGCACATTAATCCCCCCACCCCCCAAGCAGAATGCCCAGACACAGGAAGTATCCCATAAACAGCACCCCGCTACTATTAAGACTTCCAACCATGGTGATTTCATGCTGTTACTTTCAATAAGGTCATTACCACACGAACATTCTGGGTCTGGGCACAAAATTAAATTCTTCAGTTTCTGTTTCAGTTACTCCAAAAACAACAATAGTCCACTTGATCTTTTCTGACACTAGAGAGATTCAGTGTTTAATGTTAATCACAAACGCGTTGGGTCGAATACAATCTTAACATTCTAAACTTCACTCTAAACCATCAACCGACGTCACCCAGTCTTTCAAGCGAATTGGTATCATTGGCAAAATAAGACGCCTGTCTGCATGAAATGTACGTAAATGCAAACTCATGAAGACAGAAAGCAGATCAGTGATTGCCTGGGGCTGGGGGCAGCGCAGAGACTGAGGGCAAGAGGGGCCCCAGGTAATTTGGGGGTAAGAGAAATATTCTAAAACTGGACTGTGGTCATAGTTGCATAACCCCACACGTTTACTAAAACTCATGGTACTTGCTACTCATGCTACATGGTGCATGCACAGTGGGTGAGCTTTATGGTATGTAAATGATCCCTCAATAAAGCTGCTAACAATAGTCCATCTTTTGGTACCCCACAACCCATTTCAAAATAAACAGCTATTTCTCTTTTTACTCTAAAGCTTTTCCATTATCAGCTCCTCACCATGACTGTCGAGAATCCGTCCGAGACCATGAACGTAGTCCCTCCACAGGCTAACAGGGCTGTTATCACGGCTTTCACTCACAACCACGTTGTTTTTGGAAAGACAATCTTGAGACGCGGTATCAAAGTCATTAGCAGGAAGCATTTATAGGCTAAGAGTATGTTCTGCCTCTGAGAGCTCCGCAGCCTGGACAGCAAATATTCACGCTGGAAATGAATGGTTTTCAAAGAGAAATCCATCCTCAGTGCTTCTATGCAGACGTTTCAGGAAACAGAAAAGGCACTTTGCTGTAGATACTTCTGATGGATTGAAATCAAATCGTGAAAGGAGCGGTTTTTTAAAAATGCACAGCGCTCCCCAGCAGCAATGCCACGGTCTACGCGGTCCTATGTGTTCAAACGAAATGTTGGGAACAGTATTACTACGATTTCACATACATGCGTCTTTTGCAGAGGGGCCTTCAAACATTCATCCTGTCCTTAAAGCACAGACGGCTTTTCCTTCAGCTATTATTACAACCGTGTTCACTATGATTTCTTAACATAATTTAAATGCATAGCACTCCGTTCAAACTGGACCAATCCATTCTTGACTTCTCCATAGGCCTGTGGCTGCTCACTGAATGAAATAAATTGCATGATTATGGAACTGCAAGCTTGCTTATGTTTGCCCTTCCTGCCCACAGTTAGCCCACACAGAAGTCATGCCGGGTTCTCGCTGTCACTCAATCTCCCTCTGACTCACACCTTTGCAAAGCCAAGCTGGGTCGCGTTGGGCTCTGTTCTAGGACCTTGTCATTACCGAAACTCTCTCTACCTCAATAGTCTTCGGTTTGGCTGGGAAATGCTTAGAGCCTTTTAATAACGGAATCTGGTTTAGTAAACTTGACAGAAGATGGTGTTTCATGCTATCATGGACCCCTGCTACGTTTGGGGTGCCGAGGACCTCACAAACACGATCTCTAGTCACGGTGCATGTTATAATTCTCATTGATGATAACATCACAGACCTAGCGAGTGATAAAGTAGCAAGCGAATCAGAACTAAGGCTCTTACCCAGCTTCTGTGATGTATCCCGAGCCCATCTGCTTGCGTGTCCCTTAAGGGCACTGCTGAACCGCAGGACTCTGGATTCTCAGGGCAATCTCATGAATGCACACTGATTCTGTCTACAGCGTAGAAGCCAGGATGGATGGAGTCTGACGGCCGATCAGGTTTACAGGGTCGTCACGTAACAGCTGTTGGATCTGGGTCATGTCCCTTCACACCTCGAGTCCTTAATTCTCCCTTTTGTAAAATGAAGATGATCTGGGCTCCTTTATTCACTCAGCGATCATGAGGCATAAATGAGATCACATGTATGTTCATCTTTCCAGCCAATGAACGGAAGTTGCTATCACACCTCATTTTTACAAGCTACAAGACACACAGCTGCCTGGCACATAAGCCAATTTATGTTCAGAGCGAATTTACTTAGACTTTACTACAGAATTTATTCACAGAAGCATATGATCAGATGAGATGAAAAAGTTTTTTCCAGGATTGGGTGTTTTTGGGTTCCATCCTGAAAAGCTAAGGGACGATAACGCCAAACAAAACCGGCCTTTAAATTTTCTGCTTTAGTTGGGCTACTGTGGAGGTACCAACCTGATAACACGGTATTTTATCCTGAGTTTGATGGGTTCCACCATCTCATAATATGTGAATTTTTGGATAGTCAAAATTAGCAAGCTATTATCATAAGCGTGACAGGATTTTGTTAGTGAGAGTTCTGGCTATGTCTGCAAAAGGAATTAAGAATTTGAAGAGACTCTCTTGAGACTATTTTCATTAATTCTAGGCTTGCATTTCTCAGCAATCAACCCATTTGCTTTTCAAGGTTAGCCAACGTAGGAGGTTTTGTGTCGCAGAACTTAGGATGAGGCACTTACTTCATTTGGAAGATGAGTACACTTCCTTGGAAAGACAATCAAGAATCACAGATTATTCAAACTAGAAGGGACTTTTCAAGACTATCTAATTCCAGTTTTTCAGGTAAAAAACTAAAATGCCTTCAGAGGCCAGGCAGATAGATAATACAAGCAAGGGGGTGTGAGGTTGAAAGAGACAGGAGGCAGTGACGGGGCCGATATGGATTGTGGGGCAGAGGGAAAGTCCACCAAGGTGTGCCGAGGCACCCAAATCCCAAGTCTGTAAAACCTCTCCTAGCCCAACCCAAGCATGTCTCCAAGCCCTGCTCAACCCAGTTGCGGAAGTTTCCCATTTTCCAAATTTTAAAAAAAGTTGAGGGGAACTTGGGTGGCTTGGTTGGTTAACCACCCGACTCTTGGTTTCAGCTCAGGTCATGTTCTCGTGGTGCGTGAGATCGAGTGCCACGTGGGGCTCCGCGCTGACAGTGCAAAGCCTGCTTGGGATTCTCTCTCTCTCTCTCTCTCTCTCTCTCTCTCTCTCCCTCTCTCTCTCTCTCCCTCTCTCTTTGCCCATCCCCCACCCCATAAGTTCGTTCTCTCTCTCTCTCTTCTCCTTCTCTCTCTCAAAATAAATAAATTTTTAAAAAATAATAATAAACTTAAAAGTTAAAGTGTGCGAAGACTAGGGAGATAATTATCAACTACCTGCTGTGTGCCAGGCCTGTTCAAGGCTCCCCGGATACAACATGGAGCAAAACAGACACTGGGTTCATTTTCATGGAACTTACCATCTTCTGGGGGAAGCAGATGTCCACCAAATAATGACCCACCTACAGAAACGCAAACTCTGATGGACATGAGGTCCAGTAAGTACACAGGACTACAAATCAGACACTGACAACTGGAAACTTGACCCCAGTCCAGGTATGCTGGGCCCAATCCATGCTGCAAGAGTCTCTGAAAAGAGCAATGTCTTTTTTAGCACGTATTTTAAAACCAGAGAGTTTTCGGTGTTAAATAATTCAGGGGAGAGAGAGGGGTGCATCTGTTACAGCCCTACGCCAGAGTAGTTGCTTAACATTCGGTAAATGACAAACAAACTCCAATCCACAGAGCGTTGATTAATTACCAGGAAAAAGAATCAGAAAGTACTTGATAAACTTTCTACTACTATTCGATTATATTAAGATGCTAATATTTAGGAGAAAACAAAGACACAAATCATCAGTAAAATGAGGGAACATTTCTTTGAAATGGGAGTTTGGTTCACTAAGGGCAAAGGCCACTGAAATCTTTCAGCCAAAAATACCCAAAATACACAGGTACAAGATGGGGAAACCTTTCTACGTATGATAGAGCAAAAATGCCCTAGGCGTGAGTTGTATTTAAAACAGTTTAAATATAGCAGAAACACAGCTTTATTGTTAGAAGAACTTCCATGATACTGAGATGTGCTAGCCTCTGAAAGAGAACGCCCCTGCAGCCGCCATGGGTATGTGGGTACATGGCATATGGAAGATACAGGTATATAAAAAAATTATTGCAAAGCTGTATAAGAGGAACAAAACTGTGAAAGGGAATAGGAAACAGAACTTGTGCTAAAAACACGAGCAGTTGGGACAATCGGCTACACCATGGGGCGCGTACAGAACGCGCATGGGCTCAGATCACACAGATCTGCATTTGAGCGCTTCAGCCCAACGTTTTGTTTTGGGCAAGTTGTTGAACCTCCTTGTGCCTCATTTTCTCCATTGGAAGAAGCGGGATGATAGCAGTACCTGCGATGTGAGATTCCTTTTGTGTTTTTTTTAAGTTTATTTATCCTTAGAAAGAGAGAGAGAGAGAGCGAGCAGGGGAGGGGCAGAGAGAGGGAGACAGAGAATTCCAAGCAGGCTCCACGCCATCAGCACGGAGCCCAACGCGGGGCTCGATCTCAAGAACCGTGGGATCATGACCTGAGCTCAAGAGTCGGACACCTAACCCACTGAGCCACCCAAGAGCTCCATACTTTACGAGATTCCTTTAGGAGAAAGTAAACAAGAGAGCAGATGTGGCAGAGAGCAAGACAAATATGGTCGGTAATCATCATCATCATCACCAACGACCAGGAAAGATGAAGCTGAAAAATAACCATTACTGCCTCTGCTTTATGAAAGATGTCTGTGAAGATGAGAGAAACTGTTCTTCTGTGTCCAGACAAAAGATTAAAAAAAAAAAAAAAAAAAGGAAAACAAATGGAAGAAAAAACAAGGGAGCCTAACTTGAGCAAGAAAAGTTTTCCCCATCACGACGATAAAGCAATGGCCTGAACCACGAACGGCAGTTGGAAATATAGTAACGGGAGTCAAGAAGGAGCGGGGAACTCGCCATAGATGATGTGAAAACTCACCAGCAAGGGTTCACCTAGATATGATTTAATAAGCTCCAAGGTCATCTGGCAGAGGATGCCGCTCTTGCCAAGATAAATAAATGGCGTCCTTGGGTTACGTTCCATTTATCACCCTGACAATAACGCTTGGGAATCCAGAAGGTGGAGCCCTGCTCTGTGATGACCAATGATGGAGAGGGTGCAGGACCTCAGTGATGGCACCAAAGGAGATGACAAGCCACAGAAGGGAAGCGGTCACCTGAGAAAGGCA
The DNA here is from genome assembly GCF_018350195.1 of Panthera tigris. Classification (NCBI taxonomy): domain Eukaryota; kingdom Metazoa; phylum Chordata; class Mammalia; order Carnivora; family Felidae; genus Panthera; species Panthera tigris. The sequence goes on from NC_056670.1 coordinate 6,055,132, forward strand.
GCCGACTCTCTCAGGTGTGATGGACAACGTTTTGTTTTGTACTTTCAGGCGAAGGTTCCAGCGATGTGTTCTACCTGAGTCACCTCTCTGCACATCTTGAGGTGGTATCTTCGCCAAGATAGTTCAGTGTTATTTCTTTCAACCTCTTCATTTCTGAGGGTGCATGAGGACAGCTTGGAGAGCTTAAAATAATCATGATTATATTATAGGCAGAATAGAACTTGTGATGGAAATAGGGTACTCTTCAAATATCAGAATTTTCCAAAATAACTTCTTTAGAATTTTTTTAATGGTTATTTATTTTTGAGAGAGGGAGAGAAAAACGGAAGCAGGGGAGGGGCAAGCAGAGAGGGGGACAGAGGATCTGAAGCAGGCTCTGCACTGACAACAGAGAGCCAGATGTGGGGCTCGAACTCACGAACCGCCAGATCGCGACCTGAGCCAAAGTCTGATGCTTAACCGACTGAGCCACCCAGGCGCCCCCCGAAATAACCTCTTATAATTATTCATAACCATGTAAACAAATTCTCCAACACACATATATAATGCTTCCAAGTGTCTAAATTCTTTATTTCTGGAAGTTTTTTCGATAGTTATTATTTCAAAAGCCAAAGACGATAACCATTCAGCAGTTACCTATCAGCGGGGGGGGACGTGGGGGAATGAACATCTTAATGTGTCAAGCAATGCAATGAAAAATCAAAGGCTGGATGACCGTGAAGTAAGCAAGGAGGTAGGAAGAAGTTAATAAAAGACACTCCGTTCACAGCAGGCTGGTTCTTTTATTTGCCATTCCTTTTCGTGAGGATCGTTTCAAAGTAATATCCATTTAGCTGTATGCCATTCAGTGCTAGATGAACAAGGAAAGGTTTCTTCCCCCACAAGGGAATCTAGGTCTTCATACTAAGTCACGCTAAAACATCTGGAAGGCAGAGCCAGACAGATTCTAATTTTTCATGTCATCTTTCCCTTTTATGACGAACGGGACGTCTAGAGGGAAATTCTGAAAAACCAGAAAAACAAAACCAAAACAAAGATGACAATTTCCTGATCGAGGCTACCACGATTTTTGTAAAAAGTCTCCACTTCCTTTTCCACAACATTCTAAAGCTTTTCGGATCTATAACAGGAAACGCTGTTCATATGCCTGTGTGACAGACTTGTGGGCTATGTTTTCATGACGGTGAGTATTCAGTGACTACCTAGAAACTTCGAGCCACTCTTTCCTTCTGTAGTTTTCCACACATTCTTTGGGGCGGGGGGCGGGGGGCGGGGGTGGAGAGAGATGATCTTCTAACAATTCAGAACCGCAGAAGTTGTCTTAAGTAAACTGCATTCACTCAAAATAAAGAGGGATTCGCTGAATGGATCTTCCAGCCAAAAAACAAAAAAAAAAAAAAAAAAAAAACACACACAACTACTTTTACTGAGTGTCTGTGAGCTCATTCTTCTAAGCTGTGCTCTCCTCAGACAGCTCCTGAATAAGAGGGCAATTGCCTACGATGAAGACCATAATGCTTCTGTGCTTTGACGGTGCAGGCCGCAGACACTCCGGGGTTTATTGCACGGTCTCTTTTCTCGTCTCTCTCCTCCCACAGACATAATGGGCTGCCACTGCAGGCCAAGCAAAATGGTACCTGTCACATTCAGATGTTTAATATTCCTCTGTAAAGGCTGTGGTGACACCCTGTCAAGCCAGCACAAGAGTAATACGGGGCCATCTTGTCTGCCTCGCCGTAATATAAAATGTGCTACTCAGTCACCAGTGATTTGGGCGCTGTGTGTCTCACGAAGACGGAGGCTTCCACGGAGGTGGAGTTGTGCAGGCTCGTACGGCCGGATTGCCAGCCACCTGCCGAGGCAGGAGGACGGTCAGGCCACCTTCCAGCCCGTCAGTGGTGGCAATTCCAGGATCCCATTCTTCTTCCTTGTCCTGACAACCCTTTTTTCTCTCCTCTCAGTCCAGACTTGGAAGCACAAAACCATAATTTATTGATAGAGTTGGACCATTAAGATGATATACAGTATACCCAGAAAGGAGACGCTTTCCCCCGCACGTTATCTCATTATTCCTTGGCCCATATCTGGTGGAAGCGTGATATTACCATAAAGCCACGGCGTCAGAAAACAGCAAAATTATTTTGCTTAACTAAAGTGTATTTGTCATCACTGACGTTTGAATACCATTAATCAAATTAAATTGACTGGCTGATACCGTAATTATTTCACGTTCCAAGAAATAGAGTGTTATTTATTCCTCAAGAGCAGGCATCACCTAGCAGTGAGAGACTAAGGCTGATCGGTAGACACCAACTTTTGACACATATTAATAACTTGAGGTATTTACTTATGCTTTGGCAGGGTCAAAGTCACTACCGCTCTGCGTAGAAGTCAATGAACCTGCACAGGTCTTAGAGCCGTTTTCATGAAATCTAATTAGCATTTATGATCCTTAGAGCGGCAAAGGTAATTATTACTAATGTATTGTATTTTTTTTTTAATTTTTTTAACATTTATTTATTTTTGAGACAGAGAGAAACAGAGCATGAACGGGCGAGGGTCAGAGAGAGGGAGACACAGAATCTGAAACAGGCTCCAGGCTCTGAGCTGTCAGCACAGAGCCCGATGCGGGGCTCGAACCCACGGACCACGAGATCATGACCTGAGCCGAAGTCGGATGCTCAACCGACTGACACACCCAGGCGCCCCTTTATTGTATTTTTGATGCTGGCGCAATGGATATATACTGACACTAAATCGTCATTGGTTTTTTTTTTTTTTTTTCCTATGCTAACACCCATCCTTTCAGATCTTGGAACAGAAGAACTCTAACACGTCTTTTCCCAGCGTCCTACCACAAACTCTGCCCACCATTCCGCTTCAAACTGCTAAACTGAGTTTAAGCAACTTTATTGTTGCTTAATTAATTCCTTCTTTGACTTCGCATTTAGGCCCCATAACCAAAAGCATGACTGGAAGCTGGGTTCATAAGGAAAGTGTTTACTTTCCTTATGATCAACTTCCCCGCGTAATTAATGCCCCCAAACCCCTGGACAGCCTCATGTCATGACATCCACTGTGCATTTACGTGCTATCCGTCGGCTGAATATATTTTCATATTTGAGAACAAAGGGGGGAAAGGGACAAGAGAGCTTGCTGACTGCCATTCTAGGATTATTTTTACCAAAAACTGCTTGCAATTATATTAGCTATTTCATCGCTTACACAAAGTGTTGCGTTGGCTGGCCCTCACCTGAGATGATTAGATTGCAAACGTAAATAGGTTCCCAACAGAGACAATGAGGAACATCTCGAGAGTTTTTACCAACAACAGAAGGGGACAGGAGGCGCAAAGAGACACAAAGAGCTAGGAATAGGGCCTGTAGGGAGGTCGTGACCACGGGGTATGAGAATTCCCATCTCCCCCCCCCCCCACCCCCCGGGGCCTGGAGTGTCCCGAGGGACGCAGAAGACTCTCGAATTTCAGGTGTCACCTCAGACCTCTAGGCCAGCCGGCGACAGGGCCCAGATCTGTCCACTCAAACCAAACCGTCTGGAAAGGGGACTCAGAGCTTGACATGTTCTCTCTGCTTTCTCTGAAGCCTCTTTGGAAAGTACTCCTCAGCCTGAGCACAGGCTGTTTGCCTTAAAAGGATAAAATATCTGTAGGAAAAAAAAAAAACACTGTAGCTGGCTGCAGAGACATCACATACCAGAAGGACAGGCTACCAGCCCCAGTGCTACTCCTCCGTGGGTTCATCGGGCATCTGCCCCTCAGGCACTTAACACTTCATACTAGTATCTGGAACCCAAGGAAACAGTGTTACTGGTTAATGAGGCAGCAGGCCTCAGTGGGTGGAAAAACACAACTTGTGATGATGGCTGATCCTCCTGTGTGTTGCATTTGAGCAGCGGCCAGGACCCGGGGTTGCCGGGAAAGAGGAAACGCACTTACCTTTCGAATGCAGCTCCTGCCAGGTTAGTGCGCCCAGTTCCCAGCAGGTAACACCAAGAGGGCCCCGTCAAACCAACAGGTGCACATCCTGGCACTGCCCGGCTTCACAGCAAGCGGGCACCCGGTTGGTTCCGATGGGCCAAGGAAAGTGCTTTTGCAAAGAATGGGGATTCAAGCAGCCTGTAACGACCGAGCCTGAACGGGCAACAGAAAAGGCTCTCGACACGGGCTGCAGATCAGAGTCCTCCCAGGAGCCAAAATAATATGCCTAGTCCCCCTGTCCACCCCAGAGCAATTGAATCAGGATCTCTGGAGGCCGCACCCCAGGAGAGATATTGTTAAAGTTCCCGAGGTGATTCTAACACTCAGCTAAGGCTGGGAACCAACGAGCCAGGTAAAGTCAGGATTACCTGCGTGGGAGAATAAACCTATGACACTAAATAACGTATACCTATAATTTGCCTCCCCCTGCCAAAAAAAAAAAACCAAACTCTTGCACTGCTTTTGTAAGTCCCGAGTGCTTCAAGGTTTTTACCAGTAGAAACGGTCAACTCTTCAAGTGGGAAGTTTACCCCGGTTCTTCACGTTGGAGCTGCCTGGGGAAATCTATCCTGGTGGGGGCTTCCGGTCCCACGCATTATTCCTTTAATTGGCTGGGGGTAGAACCTAGGCACTGGATTTTTTTATAGAGTTCCCCAGATGATTCTAATATGCAGCTTGGGAACCACTGTCCTCTTATTTTTTCCACTTCTTCTCAAGTATTTCTGCCTCCTATGTAATTACTGGTGAACAGATACTCCCCCTGAGAACAGCCTAGATGCTATTCAGTGGGGTTTGGGCACAAGCGCCTAAACCCCACATCCCTTTGGGAAGCAGAAAAGCCTCGTGGCTAGGGAAGTCAGCGCTGGAGTTTGAATTCAAGGTCCGCCTTTAACAAAGTGTGTGACCTTGGGCAAGTCACTTCTCTGAGCTTCGGTGTCCTGTACCTCGAGGCTGTGAAATGGGGATACTTTGGAGTCTCCCTCAGAGGGTCATTCGAAGATAAAAGAGACAGTCCATGGAAGACACAGGGACACAGAGTAAGTGCTGGATAAATGTGAGCCGTCATGACGAAGGCAGGCAGTGCCGTGCTGACCTCTTATTTCAGAAACCGTGGTTCACCAACTTGCTCTCCTCAGCCTCTCCTCTCCGCTGCGAGCTTCAAGTGCTCCTTGCTATCAGACTAAGGGATGCTTCCAAGAGACAACACAAGGCACTCAAAATAAGCATTGGTCTAAAGGGAAACATCTTAATGGTTTTCCACCCAAATCCCAGGATGGCTCCCGCTCACAGAGAAGGCAAGGAAGCCTTCGATGTGCTACCGTCCAGGCGCCTCGTCCCCATGGCGGTCTTCCTCCACAAAGCGCCGTCTTCTTGGTAAACGCTGTTCCAGTCACCGGCCATCGCACACAAAACCCATCACTCCTTGCCAGCGTGTCCAAATATGGTGCCCCTTTAATGATGCTCCTCGGGTTCCGCCCTTTCCTTTCCATCCTGATCTTGCCTTGCCCTTGAGCATTTCCCCAAACCCTCATTTTGTCCACCACCTTCCTCACCCCCCACCCCACTCCACGCACACCTCTTCTTCCCACTGTGCTCTCCTCGTTTTTTTCTTATTAATAGCTCTGATTATAAAATCCATTCAGAGACAAGACCCTTTGGAGAGGGTACAATTAGTCCCAACTTTTGCCAAACGTCCGTTTCGTGTGGCCGCCATTTTTGAACCATTGTTTACACTGGCATGTCAGTTCTGGGGGGGAGAACGTTCCTCCACTCTTACAGACAATCCTACTCGGAGAGTTCAAACGGGCTGCACGTATCGAACTCGCCAGAAAATGAACTTGAAGGAGAAGCCGAGGAGTGCGGCCATGCCGGAAGATGGCGACAGGAGAGGAGAACCGGTGTCAGAAGGCTGGGTGGGACGAAGGACGGGGGCCTGATGGGGAAGGAGGGGGGCGAACGGCGGTGGCCCAACAATTCAGACTGAGATTCAAAACGCCACCGAGGTGACTGCATAAAGGTGCGACGCGTACCAGTAGCGGCTGCGTTGGCCGCGTGCTTGTCTGTCACACTGCCTTGCGCTCTCTGAGTGTGGAAGGTTCCAGTCGGAGGGTCTGAGTGCCGGCAACAGGCCCGGCGCCCCAGATGTGCAGCGGTACCTATGGCAGAGACGGCAGAAAGAGGAGCAGCCTGGTGTTCAGATCCGATTGCTAGGAGACCACGGAGCCCCCTCCACTGCTAAGCAGGCCGGGGAAAATGTGTCCCAACAGCAACAGACACATCGTGTGCCCAGCTCTTCAGGGAAAGGCTAAGTAGCAGGAGGGCGGAAACGGGGCCCAGGGGAGCAAGGAGGCCGGCCGTTTCTGTTCTCGGACAGGGCCTGTCCGTTCCTTCGTTAGAATCCCCAGCTTAGGGGCACGCAACTTGACTGTGTTTCAAAACAGCCTCACGGGGGTTTAGGAACCTGGTCTCACCCGTTTGCAAAAGCTTCCCACCGCTTCGCTGCGACTGCACGGCCCGTCACGTCGAATGCACGACCCACCTGCAGCCGGACGGTCCAGCAGACCTGCCTGAAGTTGGAGTTCAGCCCCTCCACGAAAACCAGAAAGGTGAGTTTCCGAAACCAACTTCAGGCCGGGTTGTCACCGCGGGCCCCCGTCCACCGCCGTACGGAAGGGATCTGCGCTGCGGAGTGCAGGGCACGACTTGAGATGACCGTCCATGGGAACGGTCTGAAGTGACAGGAGAGGGGAAGCTGGTTTCTCTCGGACTGGGTTCCGTCTCTTTGGGGGTCTGAACCAGCCGCTGCTCTGCTCCCTCCAAGTCCTGCCTCGCTGGGACAGTCACAGCTATCATCAGGACAACGGGGGTCCAGGAGGCACGGGGCCCAGGAGGCTTTCGGGGACTCAGAGCCTTACTGGCGGGGACCACCCGGCCCTTGCTGGGTGGAGGGCGCACGCGTGCACATCGCTGCCAGAACATTCTAAAAACAAGCAGAAACGCCCTCTCGCCTACTTTACAAAACAGAAACTCAAGTTCTCCTATGGGGCCTAGGCTTGCCTTTCCGCAGTTCCCACTAAGGTATTCTGGTAACGCCCCTTGTCGCTGTCACGGCCCCATGTGTCTTGTCCGCCGGATGGTCCTTTCCATTCCCACCGTGCCTCTCTCATCCCCTGACCACTCACCTAAGTCGGGCGGCCCTTCAAATACCCACTTTAAACACCCCGCCTCCACGACTTTCCCATACCATGAAATGAAATGACCACAATTCTCCTTTGCCAACTGTTTCAGGTACTTCCTCTGTGGTTTAACATGCTCTGTACTTTCTAGAATACCTACTGGACGCGGGCCTACATCTCTCTCACCCCTAATGCCCAAGGTAAGCTGCGCATAGCAGACGGCCCACAAAAGTACCAAACTGGGGACACCTGGGTGGCTCAGTCGGTTAAGCGTCCGACTTCGGCTCAGGTCATGATCTCACAGTTCATGAGTTCGAGCCCCATGTGGGGCTCTGTGCTGACAGCTCAGAGCCTGGAGCCTGCTTCGGATTCTTTGTCTCCCTCTCTCTCTCTGCTCCTCCCCCACTCATGCTCTATCTCTCTCTTCTTCAGAAATAAATAAAAACATTAAAAAAAAAATACTGAACTGAGCAGCAGGACACATCAGCATTTAATTGCTACCTTTGAATAAATCTATGTTTTAATATTATCCCATCTAACATTATACCAAAATTCTAGAATTGTCTCCACTTTCCTACAAAATTTTACATACAGTGTTTTGGAAGATACTATTTCTCTTGAGATGTACTAGGCCCAGGTTGGAAAGATCATATAAGAGCTCATTAAAAATTAATGCCTCCCTGGGGAACCTGGGTGGCTCAGTTGGTTAAGTGTCCAACTTCAGCTCCGGTCAGGATCTAACAGTTCATCGGTCTGAGCCCCGCGTCCGGCTCTGTGCTGACAGCTCGGAGCCCGGAATCTGCTTCGGATTCTGTGTCTCCCTCTCTCTCTGCCCCTCCCCTGCTCATTCTCTGTCTCTCTCTGTCTCTCAAAAATAAACATTTAAAAACTTAAAAAAAAAAAAAAAGCAATGCCTCCCTAAAAATAAGAAAATATGTTTCTTTTCGTCCTCCGTTTTTCCAAAGTATTTCACAACCCAAGAGTGAAATGTTATAAAACACATCATCACTCTCTGAAATTCAGCTGCCTCTGGGGTGAAAGGCACCAGCTGAACAAAAATCCAGAGACACTAACAAGTTTTTACAGGAACGTAAGTCTGTGCAGCCCGACTGAGAGAACACGGAAGACTGAGACAGCAGAATGGAAGGGATTTGAAGGTATTTTCAGTAGGTAAAGGGTCAGGCTCCAAATACTAGTCAATGTCCCAGCCGATTAGAGAGTCAGTTTTCAGGAATGGAAGATCATGAAATAAAATTACTTTAAAAGTCCAAAAGAACCATCCTATGTATATAACCAACAGACTATCTTATCTCATAAAATTCGGTGTGGGTTTTTTTTTTTTTCATCTTCAAGGGGTTATTTGCTTGATTTATTTCAAAACGTACAGCCTCAGAGTTTTACGTTCTCATAGCTGTGGAACATAGTGCCAACTTCCGCAACGGTTCTTTGCTTCACATTGGTAACACACAGAGGGCTTAAGGGCTATTTCTACGCTGGTGTGAAAGAGAGAAATGAGAACACCCCCGTGCCCCCAACACACACACACACACACACACACACACACACACAGGTTCAGCAGGAGCTCCCTGGCTCTGACCCAGCCTTCCCTCCAATTCCCAGCTTTCAGGGAAAATTCCAAACCGAAAATGTTAAAATGAATTAAGTTAATAATTTACATTTCACACTATTTTAACACTGTTTTTTAAGTGACCGAAAATCACTCAAAAAGGAAAAGGGAAGGTTTTTTTAAAAAATTATAATCCTCAGAGCTGGGCAGTTACCTACATCTGATGAAAAGAGAACAGAACGCTCCCATGAACGTGAATCCGAAATCCATTTTAGGCTACTGAGATGGTTTCCTTTCAACTCGAACTCACAATCCTCTGTGTGTGAGTTGAAGAAAGGTAACGATATTTAAGTTGCACCGGAAGCGAAACACAAACACTTGTTGCCAGTAAGTCTGCATGATCAAATTATTCACCGGGCAGAGAAATGGAAATTCACGCAAGTCTCCGTGGGTTTGCCAAGTTTTCCTGATCCTTTGTGGAGCTGTCTTGCACCCTCATCCAGATGGCAAAGGTATAATCATTTTGCATACAATATAACTTCTCTTTCAAGAAAGGTACACTATGCCACTTGAGCCAATTTTATTCTAGTTTTCTTTATGTAAGTGTGAAAAAAGAACAGATGTTTTTCCAAAATTATTTAAGCTTGGAAGACATTCTATCGTGTTCTTCAATAGAATCCCTCAGAAATCACCAAAACCATCATGGTGATACCGTTAACAGCTGATTTCTTCAAAGCACAAGTTATTAAATAAATATCAGAACGCACAGCGCTGCCCGATAGATACAACGTTTGTTGTAACAGAATGGGGTGACTTATTTGCCACCACACTAATTTCATTTTCCACCAGGGACTTGCAAAAAAAAAAAAAAAATCTGGCTGTTCTACATGTGAAACACTGAGAGGCTTCTACAACTTGCCACATTCTACAGCTCATTCCCCACTGCCTGGATTCCTCCAGATCTTCTCTGATCGAATGTTTCACTGGAGTTATCAGCTGGCTTGATCATGCTCCATTATAAAACCCATTGAAATGGTCTTTTTACAAAAGTGGAGTTTTCTCCGTGTTACTCCAAAGTCCTGCAGATACTAAAATGAGAGCCTAGGCAATGCTTAAAAATGCAGAGAGCTGTCTTTGAGTTATTTTTTCATTATGCAAAACTTGGCCCAGGAGAGATGGCCATGTACCTCGTTAGCTAAAACAGGCGAGCATGTCGGGACTGCAAATCAATTTACTGGAAGAAGTTGAAGTAGATGTGAATCGCTCAGGTTTCCGAGGCAGATCTAAGTCTACTGATCAGGGCCACTTGGTGAGGTCAGAATCTCAGCAGCGTTCACCCTCATCGTTTCTTCCCCACACTCTCCGAGAATGCAAACTCCCTCTGAAGCTAAACCTGCGAGAGGAACAGCAAAACCTCTATGGGAACCAACAGATGATGGTACAACTCTTAAGTTTTCAGAAGTATCATCACTACATGCCCGATGGCTCCCCTAAACCCGATAAATACAAAGGGAGACAATCCCGCGTTTACCCCTTCTCCTTATATTAATTCCTTGTGTTTGTGAAGCGAAGGGTTCCAAGAAAGCTTGCATTATTATGTAACACGTGTCAAACAGCCAGTGTGATGTAGTCAGAAATACAGTAGCAAAATCTTTCATTTTACCGATTATGGCATTATCTATCCACTAAAAACACCATCCGTTTGGGTATTCTCCCTCGCTGCGTGTTAATCTCAAGGTCCTGCCACCATGCTCTCCCTAAGGTGTATAACAAGTTGTGTTCAATTTTCCTACCCAAGTTATGAAGCCCACTGACATCAGAACACAGTTCTCCCAACGCAAGAGCCCTACCAGAGCCGTTGCATCAGAAGCCAGGAGTAAGGCAAACAGTGTGTCAATAAAGGTAAGTGTAGTTCTCACACTGGACCCTGGACACACGCAGCCCTCCCAGCAGACCGAGGCACCTCATAGGCAACATCATGCAAATTCCTTAAGGAAAACAAGCAACGATCTCCCTCGCGTGTTATGAAAAAAAAAAATTTTTTTTTAAATCAACAGACTAGGCTTCCATTTGCGGGCTGTCAATGCCATCCAATTCGGGAGATGAAACCCAAACAAACAAAAATCTTCCCTTTTATATGCGCATTTGCTTATTTTTGAGACTTTGGCGATGACAGCACATCAGGTTGGAGGGGTGCGGGCGACTGTCGCCAGCAGGTAGAGAAATCCGGGAGAGCCGCCGGAGCAGAGAAAGTAAGGGTGACAACAGACGCATTTCATTTCGAGTCCGATGAGCCTGCATTTAGGATTTTCCGGCCGGGCAGGTTCAGGTTCGCCAGGGTGTTTGGGAGACGGGGCTTTTCATTCGTCTTCTCACGCTCGCTCGCTCGCTCACACTCACGCGCGCGCGCACACACACACACACACACACACACACACACACACACACACACCTGGGGCGCGTTCCAACTATGCACCCCGGGTGGCATACACGAACGTGCGTGTCTATCTTGCAAAAATAGCCCGACATCTGACAAAGACAGCAAGGCGGCGGGGGCGCAGCGAGCGCGGCTCGGAGGAGCGTGCAGGGCGCGCGCGGAGCGCCCGCCACAAGGGCTGCAACGCCTCGGAGCCCGAGCACAGACATGGCACGCGCGGGGCGGGGGCCCACACCCAAGACCGAGACCCGCGGCTCCCCTGCTTACTGTGGGCTCTTGGGGTAGAAGGGCAGGGTCACGTGGCTGAGGTCCTGCAGGTCGAAGGCGGTGGGCTCGGCGGAGATCGCCTGGCGCTTGGTGCGCGGCTCGCCCTGCAGCGTGCCGGCGCTCTGCTTCTGCGCCTGCTGGGTGGCCGGCCGGATCACCGAGCGGTACTTGTCCAGCTCGTTCTGCAGCTTCTGGATCAGTTCGTCCTTCTGGTCCAACTCCAGCTCCAGCTCGTCGATGAGCGCATCCCGCTGCCTCAGCTCCTCGATCTTCTCCTGGAGCGCGTACTGCAAATCCCGCAGGGTGCCCATGCTCCGCCGGGCCGCCGGGCCGCCTTCCTGCCGCTGCCGCGCGCCCGGGGGCTCGCTCCCCGCTCCGGTCAACTTTCCCCAAAGTCGCCGCCGCCTCCCGAGTGCAGACGCTTCCTACTCGAGCCCAGAGCCAGGCAGCCCTGGCTTCTGAGCATGCCCAGTCCGCCGCTCCGCCGCCGACTTTCCGTGCGGATCCCCACTTGTCGGGGCGCCGGGGAGGCTGAGCGCGGGGGCCGCGAGGCGGCGGGTCCGCGCCGGGACTGAGCCGGGAGCCGCGGCGGGCGCAGGGCCGGAGGCGGGGCGCAGCGGGCGGGCGGGCGCGCCACTTCGGGGTGGGGGGACGCGGGGGAGGACACCCGCCCCCCGCCCCCGCCCCCGGGCGCCCCGGCCTCGGGGCCGCGGGGCTGCGCTCCCGGCCGCGTCCCCGGGCAGGGCGGGCTCGGCCGCCGGAGCGCCCCGGGGTCCGGAGGTTCCTGGCCGCCGGCCTCCCCGCCGGAGGCTCGCGAGCTGCGTGGCCGCGCGGTGGCCTCACTCACGCCACCCTGCCCGCGGGGAGCGCCTCGCACAGGTGGCTGGCGCTGGACCACAAACTTGCCTCCCGGAGGAGAGGAGCGGCGGCGGGAGGGCGCCCCGGAGGCGCGCAGGTGCCTTTGGGGAAGGGGCGAGGGGGGCGGGGCTTCTGGTGCGTGGCGCCCGGCGGGGGCGGCTCACTCGGGCCCCTGCCGATTGCCCCCCCCCCCCCGCCGCCCGCCCCCTCCGGACTCACACTCGTGAACTCTCCCCGTCAGGTCTGGGCCCTGGAAGGCCGCTCGGCTCTCCCCGCCCCACCCCAGCCCGAGCTAGTGTCTGCGGAAGACTTTACGGAGGGCCTGGCTTCTGCCATTTGCTATTTCGGGGTGGGGGCCCGGGGAAGGGGGCGGCGGGAAGCATCGTCGCCGAGCTCCAAAAAGTCCATCGGGAAATGGAACTAAGATCTTCAAAAAGATTCCATCTCTGGCGACCAAGCTGTTAGAACTGTATCCTTACACTTGAATGGCAAGACGCAAACTGTGGGGAGGGATCATGACAAGAGGGGGGGCCCAGATGGGCTGCAGAACCAGAGCCACATCGCCCCCCCTCTCCCCGTCCACTCAGCTCTGCCCACTCAGTAGTTCCTGAAATGACAATTAAGTGAGCTCTCTCTGTGGGAGGGGAACGCGCCCATCACCTGAACACATGTTCAGAATCTACCAATATTTACTCACCGCTTACCTAAATTCCTAATATTTATCTAAATCTTCATGGACTCACCCAACTTCAGAGCATCTTTTATAGCAGTCCTGACTACTATTCTTGGGCGCTCAGTGTCACAAACCCATGCTCTATTGGGCCATTCCCTCGCAGTCAAACAAAGCTGATAGAAAATACATTAAAATCGAATTGCAATCCAGAACTATGCACTGCAATCTAAACGTAGCCAAGAGTGAATATATCGGTCTCAAAAAATTTTTCGCTCTTACTTTCGAATACACAACTTTTTCTATCTAAGCAAAGAGAAAAAGAAAAAAAACTAGCCAATGGCACATGAACAAACTTTTTGATTCAACGTGTATTTGTTTGTTATCAGAGATATACATGACAAAGGACACATATCCTAAACATGCTTCACTAAGATCATGATCTAATGCTCTCAGCATTAGGTGATAGAAGACACTTAAATGTTCTGCTTTCCAAAACAGGGAAATGCATTTACTTCGGAATGTGACACACAAGGTGAATAATTCCCGAAACATTTTCATTCCTAGTGAACAGAACATAAGTAATTTACAAATACTGACAGCAGTGAAATAGTTCTAATTGTTGTTTTAATTAAAACTAAATCGAGTAGAGGTACTGTGACTTTGTATAGGACTCTATTCTAAAAGAGAGCATATGTGACAATTTCCTTGTCCCAGGCAAAAGGCCAAATTCTTATTTTTATTTAACCGATGCAAATTCTTTAATCCCATGAGAAAATGTTTAGCACTAACTGCCTTTTTCCTATAGATCTACATTGGGGCCCTGAGGCCAAGTGTTTATATATAAAAATATATCTGAAGCAATGGTACAGGGGGGATCATTAGACAACCAACCACTAAGCAGGGTTATGTTTTAAGGTTCATTTGAGGCTTAAATGGTGTAACTTAAATGTCTTTGGGCAGCACAAAGTAGAGAAGATTCTTCTTCATTTTTAAGAAAGCCTGTCAACATCCACAAAGGAAGTTAAAAAAAATAGCCCTTCAACCAAAAAAAAAAAAAAAAAAAAACAGGTATTTTGGATACAAGTGAAATTTTTTCCACTGAGTCATGTAAATAATTTTCACTATTTAAGCTTTCATATCTACATGCAAATACAGGATATATCCATCCTACATTTCATTGTTGTGATACAAAATGTACATCCCATGAGGAATCCCATCCTGAGAATCAGGAGCCTGCTATAATCCATGCAAAGAAAGTAAACAGCCAAAACACATGATTATTACAGTCGACCTACACTTTGAAAAAGTATTCAAGGTATAAGAATGTATTTGGCTCTATTAGCCTATATTACCAAAATAATTGAACTTCCCCCTGACTTTATAATTGTACATGCAACATCCAGAATTCTTGACTTTTCCATTCTTGAAGTCAAAATAAATATTTTGAGTACATTTTTCAATGATGCTTTTGACTGGTTGTTTAGATCTGAAGGGATCTGGCTTTGCATCTCAACCTTTTGAGTGATCTCAGTCACTCTCTCTCTCTCTCTCTCTCCCCACCCCCCTCTTTAAACATATTTGCTACTGTATTGGTAAATGCTGGATATAAATTCTATGAGAAAAATCAAGGTCCTGCACTTACATTTCAACAGACAAATTGACAACCTGTCTCATGGTAAACTAAACCATAGAATCAGAGATCAGGCACAAGTCTACTTTCTGCTTCCCAGGCAGTGACTACACAAGTCTGAGATGGAGTAGAGTAGAGTGGAGTGGAGTGGAGTGGGGTCTCCTGAGCTCTCCCACTGCCTGTCTCATGGGAGGAAGCCTCCATGGTAGATGCTAAAACTGAGATCCGTGAAATTTTGAAGGAAGTTAGTTCATACACTCAAATTCCGTAGTCAACTCACAACTGGATTGTAGCTAGTCTCTCTCTGTCACAGCCCTCAGAAAAGCGAACTACCAGTAACCAGCCCAACTTGTGGCATATCCATGCTCCTCAATTTTGCACCCACCCCTCATGATTGAGAATAAATTTTATCATGCCTTCCTTAATGGAATCTCAGAACCATTTAATGAGGCATTCAGTGACGCAGCTTCATCATAATATTGGCTATGAAAAGAAGAAAGTCTGTAGAATTTATCACCCTTCACTAAAGCCATAATTAGCCTCAAAAGGACTGGGATAACTTTGTCATCTGGGTGTCCATTCCACTGATGCTACATTTCCCGGAAGAGTCCTAAGTATGACATTTTCTTCTGCCATTTCATGTATGTATCTTGAGTAGGGAAAACTCACAAAAACAACAAAACACACCTGAGCTTTTTAAGTGATGGAAACCATCCCTTACAGAAACCCGCTACAAGGAACAAGTACCCCTAAGAATCTAGATCTGAGAGTTGCCATTACTGGTAGATATACCGGCATGCTCTAAATTGCGAATCTTAATCAAGGTCACAATTACAATAACTAACTTCCTTGAACTCTTAATGCACGACAGGCACTGTTTATGTAACCCCACCAGGTGGCCTTTATTATTATTTCCACTTATATTTGGGGGGAAAAAATGGCAGCACGGAATCATCTGCCTAATGAACAGCAAAGCCTAGATTCGAATCCACACCATGTGATACGGAGCTCATTCCCTGACTCCCTGACCTTCACTGTCTTCTGCAGGGCTTCCAGATGTTGCCAATGTCCTGATTCTCGATCCACAGAGATAAGAGTATGTTTACTATTAACTAGCCTGACTTTGGGGTTGGGTAGGTGGAAAGAGGAAAATGTGGGGAAATCCTGAAAGAGCAGGAGAAAGAATTCTTGAAAGTTCTTTTTCCCAAAATTGTCTTCACTCCAGCACCATTTCATCCTGGCTTAAGGTGGCCAACTTGCACCCACTGGGCTAGGATTGTCCCGGTTTTAATACTGAAACTGCTTGTGACTGTCCCGGTTTTAGAGCTGAAGTCCTGGACACCCCCCGGTCCTGGGCAAACCAGGACAGTTGGTCACTCTATTAAATTCGGGATTGCTGAGCCACCCGATTTTATAAATATTTTCAAATTTTGCCTTCAAATTTACAGATAGAAAAGTAAACCCTAGGACGATCTGTAGGCACATTGTAAACCCACTCACCCATTTGTTTGTATGAATATATTTTAAGAACACAATCATCCTATTTCAATGCATAATAATATACCACAGGAACTGCCTTTGGACTACACAAGAGAGAAGTCAGACGATAGAATTTTAATTGCAGTTTGATGAATTAGACAAAGATTCTAGGCTCTCTTTTCGGCTTACTGTTTTTATAAAAATCTGGACTGCAGACATTCTGGCTTTCTATGGATAAATCACAATAATTAAAATACCTGCTATTTGATTAACTCCTACAGAATTAGGTTATTCTTATGATTATATTTGGTGGATAGACTCAGCCATCAGGAATCCATATTCAAATGGAGATAAGTAAACATTCTAATGGTCTGGCTTTTTGAAGTTTTACTTCCGTGCATGATATATCCCACATGGAAAAGAAAAAAACACAGAAACCATTAATGATGAAAAACTTACTGCAGAGATTTGGAAAGTAATAGTGCATTGTACCATAATTGCTAATGTGCTTAGAGTTTAATACCGAATTAGTGTCATGCCTAATATCAGTTGAAATGAATTCTTATACTCCACGGCTTAAAATGATGGTATGTTATTATGGAGCCTGAAGCAGTATTCATGAGAACACATGCCCTGTCTGCGAAAAGAACGCTTCTCTGTACTCTTCAAGAAGCTGCCCGTTTCCAAATAACATTTCCAAATCACGGAAGAAATAAAATGTGTTTAAGAAGGAAGGAATTTGGTTTTCCAGATTTTTTCCATGAATGGAGAATTTTTAAATGGAACGTGGACTTTAAAATGCTTTGTTCACAAACTATTATTCTGCTACATGTTAAGCCCAGTGAATGTACGTAACAGTGGGTATGCAACATAATTTCTCTCCTGCCTGCCTAATGGATTTCATTTCTCAGTCCTATTTCAATGATTCTTCTGGCCTATAAATGCACATCATTTTGTGGGGCGCCTGGGTGGCTCAGTTGGTTAAGCGTCTGACCTTGGCTCAGGTCATGATCTCGTGGGTCATGAGTTTGAGCCCCAAGTCGGGCTCTGTGCTGACAGCTCAGAGCCTGGAGCCTGCTTTGGAATCTGTGTCTCCTTCTCTCTCTGCCCCTCCCCTGCTCGCGCTCTGGCTCTGTGTCTCAAAACTAAATAAATGTTAAAAAAAATTTTTTTAATGCACATCATTTCATAAGTTAATGCGTCAGTACTTTCCACAGAATAGTAACAAATATTTGGGAAACTACGTCTGCATTTGAGAGCATATTCGATACCGTGTGGCTTATAGAAGAACAGCTCCGAAGTCCATGAATTTTGCTTGTTACTCTTATTTTAAATCTCATTTAACAGCTACTATCACTGGGCCATTTTCAACCTACATGTTTTGTAATCAAAGTTGAAAGCAAACAACGAGCACTACATTCTGCTAGTGAACTTACTACAATCGGTAAACTGAGAAAGCAGTGAAGATGGAAGAAACACAATAAGATAGAAGTTTGAGGGGCGCCTGGGTGGCTCAGTCGGTTAAGCGTCCGACTTCAGCTCAGGTCACGATCTCACGGTCTGTGAGTCCGTGAGTTCGAGCCCCGCGTCAGGCTCTGTGCTGACAGCTCAGAGCCTGGAGCCTGCTTCCGATTCTGTGTCTCCCTCTCTCTCTGCCCCTCCCCCTGTTCATGCTCTATCTCTCTCTGTCTCAAAAATAAATAAACGTTAAAAAAAAAAATTAAAAAAAAAAAAAAGATAGAAGTTTGAGTGAATTGGTTTTTACCGGGGTGTCGAATGAAGGGATTAGCCTATAGGAACAAAGGCATCTGCATCGTGAGAATCAGAGATCCAAAGGAGAGAGAAGTTGTAGGTGGAAAAAAAAGACTCACTAGGAAGTCTTCTGATCATCTCATCTTTATCCTCTTGAACTTAATGACCAAGTAAATATCACCTAACTTCAAATTCAGGAAACTCTTGACGTTTTGACTTTTATGCCATCACCATGAGATGGAAATCCAGAAATCCATTCTTAATGATAGGCTAATGCAGTGGTAGTCTGGTAAAACAAGTGGATGTCATTCGAGGGTCGAGACATGGCACTTGAGGTTTGAGAAGGCATACCCTTGGACCAAGGGTAGAGAGAGAGCCAAGCTGGGGCCCAGGAGACACATATTGTCACTAGGCATTTGTAACCAACTAGAAGATTATGAGTCGCCTTGCCCCATGTACGTCTTTTAAAGATTCAATGATTTCTCCCTGGTCCAGACTGTATTTTTTACAAATCATTTTTCAAAGCGCAGGCATAACATGATCTGGTAGATAAGAATGCCCCCATGGAAATAAATGTCGAATAGAGACTTGTACTGATTTTTGGTTATCAGGCAGAATATTCAGTATCTGTCTCGAGTCACCGCATTATGTAAGAATGTTTTTACGCAAATCTCAAAGTTAATTTGGGGAGTTATTATGGAAAATCCATCCAAGTTTTCCATAACATGCAGCACAGCCAAAATTCTACCCATCTATCTTTCTTGGAAAAGCATCGACGTCGAATACCAATTTCAAGTGGAAAAAATGACAGGGAAGTCTTCAAAATACTTATTTGCAGATTGCTAAAAGCAACTGCTGCTCTTAGGAGCACAGAGAACTTAGTGAAAATTGCTTCTTTTCCACGGGTCAGACCCTCTATCCGTACACAGCAAGTACCCCTCTCTCTCTCTAGTCACAAAGCTGAAGCTTACCTAACCCAAGAGCATTTCCACGTGCACTCTGTTTACTTAATTTTTGCCTCCATCACCAGCACTCCCAAAACACAGAGAACTCAAAGACCATATGGCTTACCACCCTTCCCCACCTGCAGCCACAAAAAAAAAAAAAAAAAAAGAAGCCAAAGCGGCCTTATTTTTTTTTTTTACCGATAATGAATATCACAGAATTGTAGCTGAAATGTCCCACTGAGATTATGTAATTCAACATCCTAATTTTAAATTTAAGGAAATGCAAAGGCCGAGGGAGTCAAACGACCCCAAGGTGGAAGCAAGTTTGGAACCCAAGCATTCCCCTTGCCGGCATCGTGTTCTTCCAGTGATATTTTTCTTTCACCCACATTTTATTATCAGTGCACACAGAAGCCTGATTCAGTGCACCTGAAAATCCTACCTCCTCTCTCTTCCTAGGTAATAGCTATTAAAGCCAATTCAGAACATTTAATTTGCTGCAGAGAACAAAATATATTAAAGGGTCTTCAGGACGTCCAATTAGTTCTATCATGCGTCTCCTTACACTCGAAACATAAGGAATCGCTGTTACATGGATGGGGATCTATGGGACATGACGATGTGTGCACATGCGTGTGTGTGTGTGTGTGTGTGTGTGTGCTTGCACAGCCTCAAAGTCTCGCATGCGACATAGGTGTGACATATCAACCGCACCCTCCTAACCAATCCTCATTTATGTCAAAGGAAAGATGGACGCACCCCAAGTCTTTTGCATTGCACCTTATTTGACAGAGATCTACGTGCGGAAACACGGTAAAGCACCTAGATTAACTTTTTTTCAATTCTCGGACGAGAGCAATTCAGCCTTCCTCCCACCGCAAGGTTTTAAAATCCCTTGTGATACGAAAGACGTCATCACCAGGAAAGAGAAAAATTGTCCCCAATTCGTACAAATGAAAAGGTGACACCGTAAACCTTACCTAAAACTCTCAAAATTCAGGTGGTGATACTGGTTTGGTTCCCTGAAATCACGTAATCGGTCTTAGACCATTTGAGACATTTTTAAGGTAATAATAACTTCAGAATGTGCCAAGAGATGATTTTGTTCATTTAATATTTCCCAGTGGAGTACTTGAAGAATGTTCACAAAAGACACTAAAGACATACTTCAAAACTCATTGAAACATACAGCATTTAAAATCTTATTACATTGGTATTTTCCTAAAAAGAATTTTGTATTTTAATATTCTCAGGACACGTTCTTTTAATCACCAATCTCTCTACAAAGCGAATTTTTAACACAGTACATGACTTTCATATTCTGCAACCAGGGAATATCCGATTGTGAGAAATCGGAAGCATTAATGAAGAAAACACAAATAACCCAGAAGAAGCATATGGTAACAGCTCCTACAACAGCTAAACTCAGTGGTCAGAGAACAGACTTTCTAGAAATCCCGTAATCCGAGAGCTCTCACCAAACGAGTATATACTAACACGCAGTGTTTCCTCCAACCGTGAACTAAAGAACACTA
Source organism: Panthera tigris (assembly GCF_018350195.1). Classification (NCBI taxonomy): domain Eukaryota; kingdom Metazoa; phylum Chordata; class Mammalia; order Carnivora; family Felidae; genus Panthera; species Panthera tigris. The sequence goes on from NC_056670.1 coordinate 6,075,450, forward strand.
GTTCCTTGAAAAGGGGGAGGGGGGAGTGTTCAGGGTCAAAAATGCTTGGGAGACACCGAGCAAAGTTCATTGAAACAGAATTCTTTCTGCATAGTTATTCCAAAGAACTTCTAAATTTCCAATATGTATTATGAATCTCCAAAATAAGTAGAGTGAATGTATACCGTTGATTTAAACAACTAGGCTTTCTTTCATCTAATGTTTTAAGTGTTGGACCTAAGTATTTACGATAGTGAATGTTTAAAGGTAAATTAGGCAACTTATTAAAAATACTTTTAATAAACAGCTCCCCCGTTTTTGAAATCCCTTATGGGTATTTACATACACAGCGATAATTCCTGATCCACCAACAAGACTACAGACCACAGTACCTTCCCTTTAAAGTCACGATTCACCCAGTCTATGACCACAGTCAATGACAGGACAGAAGACCTGAACACATGCCCAGTCTGGTGCTTACAGGAACGACTAACATTGTTGCCATTTGACCCACAGTCACGTTTCCTGTCTTTCAAAGGAGGCAGGTCATTGGAGTTTGCTCCCGCTGGGAAAATGGTCAAGGAAAAATTACAATGGGGCTGAAATCAGGAGAGCAATTGATTAATAATTAATTACCTAAGTGTTATACTGACCTTTGAGTTCTTACAAATCTCCAGGCACCAAGCAATTTCACTGTAACATCTCAGAGCTTTTTCCACTGGTGATTCTCTTTCTGCCTTTGAGATCCTTCACCTAACCCATTTCTCAACCCTAAAATCTCCACCCCATCACTTCCCAATCACCATTTCTATCTTTTGAGTCATGAACTCATTGAACTCATTCTTCACTTCTCTCCCCAAATATCACTTCCTCTGATAATCCTTCCAGATCATCCCCATGATATTTTCCCTTATAACAGAACTTACAATGTATAATTATATATTAGTTTCAAGAATATTTGAAAATATTTGCTACAGAGCTATCTTATCATTAGACAGTAAACTCCAAGAAAACTAGGAATTCTATTTCATCCACCAAAACCTAAAACAAGCCCTCCCTGTGTATTTGTTAATTGCATAGACTAAATGAATGAATTCAAGAAATATTTAGTATCACACACCACCACCGATAAACAGAAAATTCATCCCTTTCTGCCTTTTCCCCACCAAAAGATTAAACCATCAAACCAAAATGAATATCCATGGATGTGATACAGATGGAGACGGCCTTCAGAGTCGGCAGCCCTCACTTGGGGTGTCATTTGGGAGCGCACGTGTCATAAGGCTCGGGAACCTCAGTACAACCGCCCCTGTGAGCAGCTGTCCTGAATCGCAGGTCTCTGGCAGGAAGTCTGCAAGTCACATGTTTGTCTGCTTTTGAAAGAGCACCCAGTTCCTACGTTCTTCCAGGAAATATTTGTGGTATCTGTTGCCCTTGACAGGTGCTTCAAAAGTGAAAACAATCCCCTTACACAAAGCCTTTGAAACTAAAATATTGTGACCAAAATTAGCCTGGAACATGTGTGTGTAAGTGTGTGTGTGTGTGTGTGTGTGTGTGTGTGTGTGCACAGTTAACCCTTGAATAAACAATACAGGTTTGAAATGGGTGGTTCCACTTACACATGGATTTTTTTTGATAGAGTATAGAATTATGAATGTATTTTCTCTCCTTTACAATTCCCTTAATAACATTTTCTTTTCTCTGGCTTACTTTATTGTAAGAATACAGTATACAATACATATAACAAGCAAATATATGTTGATCATTGTTTATCATTGTTTATGTCATTGGCAAGGCCTCCAGTCAACAGCAGACTATTAGTAGTTGTTTTGGGGGAGTCAAAAATTACACGTGCATTTTCAACTGCACCTGGGTCAGTGCACCTAACCCCCACGTTGTTCAAGGGTCAACTGTGTATGTGTGTGTGTGTGTATGTGTGTGTGTGTATTCAACTGTATATATGTGTATATATATTCAACTGTATATATATATGTACGTGTATGTGTGTGTGTGTGTGTATATATATATATATATTAAATGAAAACCAACATCAACATGGTAAACACAGCTTACACAGTGAATATTACACAGTGAATATTACACAGTGAATACAGGTAATGAATTTGTCTGTCACATGACAGCAAAAAGTGACACGAAAACTAGGACACGGTGATTTTTCTGACAACTGATGTTTTAGCTCTCCATAATTCTGCGTGTCCCTTCTATATGCAATAAGTCAAACATATCAGAGGCTTAGTTTAAAACTGTGGGGTTTTTTATGCAGAAGAAAGAACACAGGCATCACTCCTTGAACATGTTCAAAGTCCCTGCTTGAGTCCCATGATAACCGCTTGCTACCTGTCACCTTGAATATTTCTGGGAAAAAATATTTGATATCCAGCCACATTCTCACATTACACTTACAAACCTGAAGAGAGCAGACTGGTGGCTTTCACAGGTGGAGGGTGGGGAGGGTGGAAGAAAGGAGCGTTTGGGGGGTTTTTGTTGTTGTTGCTGCTGTTAGTCAAAATAAACTGAAAAAAAAATTGCACCCAGGCAATCTACTGTCTCAATGTACTTTTAAATCACCAGAATCCCAGAGTCTTTCTTACTTTTAGGTTTATAATACATTGTCTTCAAGGTTCAATGCTCTTTGATATAACACTGGCAGCATCTATAACACCATCCATTTTGCAATTTCTTTTCTTTTGTTTCTTCCCTAGCTCTAGCTACTCCTTCAAAAAAGCTGACTGCTGCATTTGGGGTTGACCTGTTGGTTTTTTTTTTTAATTTTTTTTTTAACGTTTATTTATTTTTGAGACAGAGAGAGACAGAGCATGAACGGGGGAGGAGCAGAGAGAGAGAGGGAGACACAGAATCGGAAGCAGGCTCCAGGCTCTGAGCCGTCAGCCCAGAGCCCGACGCGGGGCTCGAACTCACGGACCGCGAGATCGTGACCTGAGCTGAAGTCGGACGCTCAACCGACTGAGCCACCCAGGCGCCCCTGGAGTTGACCTGTTTTTAAGAGTCCCCCTTAATGCTTCTTTTCAAAAACTATTAATGCCACCTGATATTATTTTGAAAACAGATGCTTCGAATTAAGGTGCTTGTAAGTTTCGCCACGGCTGATAACCCAACCCTGCTCACGTCATCTATAATAGCTTTGGAAGTTCAGCTTGAAACAAAGTTCAAAAACCAAATTAATCTCCAAAAATACTTTTAATCCAATAATGTAATTCGTAAAGTAGGTATACTTCTCTCCTTCTCTTCTCTTTTGTACTTTCTTTTGCTCTTCCTATAGAATATCAGAATATCAAAATGAATTGGCCCTTCAAATGAAATCAGAACTTTGCCAACACAGTCCACTGCACCCTGATGTGCTAACCTTTGCGTGTTAGCACGAATCTCAATGTTAAACAGCTGTTCCACTAAACCAAAAGATAGAAGTAGATACTTTGTTAATGTGCATGCACGTGCGCGCGCGCACACACACACACACACACACACACACACACGGAATACTTCTCAGGTAGATGTTTCCTATAATTTCACAGAGTCTGCAAAAAGGCTTCCTAAGTTCTCCAAGCTTACTGTACTTGAATATAGGTTTTGAAATAAAGGTAACTTTCGACAAGATTACAAAAACCTAAGCTCAACCTTCACCTATGAAAAAAATAATAGGAGACCTCCCCTTGCATGGACAGAGTCAGATTTGGAGATAAAGACTCAAAGCTTTGTACACACACAAACCACAAGTCTTTACACGTGAAGCCTTACGATGCAACTATATAATGCTGCTTGAGTCTGAATGGAGACCTAAGAATCTGATTTGCAACCTCCTGAAATTTCTGAATCTCCAATAAAACCTAAGTGTCAATAACCATGTGAGTATAAGAACTCTCTTGTCATTGCCTTATTTATCTCTACTGGTTCCTATTCTTAGTTTTCCTCCCAAGACACAGGAGTCTCACGCTGAAGTTATCAATATACATAATCTTTTGGGATGCAGGATTTCCTAAGGGGGAAACATATGTATGATTACAAAGAATTAAGCTCTATAAAAGAAAAATACCACATCGAGATATGTATACCTTTCTGCAGAGTAAATATTTTATTCAGTTAAAATAATATTTGGTAAAAAATGGGTTCTAATTGAGATTTTGTCACTTTTGATAAGTATGAGGCAAGCAAATGGTTATGAAATGCATACTTCTCCTTTGCATGGTTTATTTTAATTACATTTCCATAAATAGTACACAGCTTCGGCAAACAGTACATTCTTCACATTTTCCCCTTGGCTATTAAATACTAATTTCTGAGGGCTAAAATACAGAACTAAAGGTACAATTGCACCCTCTACTGTTCAACTTTTCCATTCCACATCGAGCAAAAACATCTTGACTATGCTTGTTTACCACATGCATTGCAAAAGGAGCAGGTAAATCATATTGGCTTCCATTCGATGTTAATTGGCAGATCTTCAAATGATTAAGCTATTTGTTAGAACTTCTCTGGTCCTACAAAAGGAAAGTGGACATTTATACAGTTAAATGGGACCACGCTACCTTAGAAAATAGTGATTCTTATCAAAGTATTTGAAATGTGAAGCGTCCATTAACTTACTGATCACAAATGCCAATGCTGATCACCTGTGACATCAGTCGTCACAAGGACAAATGTCAAGTCACTGAAGCCAACAACTGGCATCCACTTCCAACAGCATATAAAGTTTTCCAATTTTTTTCAAGTTAGAAATTAAACACCAGTGTTGCTCTAAAACTGTACATTGAAGTTCTAAATGTTTGTTTTTGAGAGAGAGAGAGAGAGAGAGAGAGAGAATATACAAGTGGGGCAGGGGCAGAGAGAGAGGGACAGAGGATCCCAAGTGGGCTCTGAGCCATCAACACAGAGCCCGATGCAGGGCTTGAACTCATGAACCATGAGGTCATGACCTGAGCCCAAGTCAGACACTCAACCGACTGAGCCATCCAAATGCCCCTGAAGTTCTAAAAAACTAGTTTTGAGATCTTATTATTTTCAAAACTTTCGATACCGTGGATGCAAATAGCTTCTTTGTTCCTTTCTTTTCAACCCATTTTCCTCCTTTTAATTAGACAGTACTTGTTTGGTATTTATTCAAGAGTTTTTCTTATCAACTTCTTCTTCTATTGATAAAGGGTTAGCTTGTTTCTGGCAAATGGTCCCACCGAGAATGACTAGAAAAGCTCGCCCCCTGCTCCAAAAAAATGTTTCGGGCTTCTGAGCAATAGCATTTGAAGGGCTAACATCTCAGAGAAGATCAGAGTCCAGAGCGGTAAACCCAACATTCAGTGTTCTTTTTGGTGCACCATACAAGTTACAAAACACTCCTAAAGAAGATAAATAATGGAGTATACATTAGAAGCTGAGAGGCTAAGAAGCTAGGCAAAGCTTCTAAATGCCTCATGGGGCCAGACGGACAGAACTGAAGTTCAGGCCAAACTGGCTCAAAACCATGAAGGCCAAATCTGGTAACAATCCAGCACTCTGCAGACTGAAACCCTGCTTTGAACCTGCTGGATCCATGATGGGGTTAAGAGCCTGCCCTTCAAGAGCAAAAGCAAGTCCTCAGCAGAGGGCGAGCCCTAGACCAGAGTCTCAGATCATCTCCCATTTTCACACACAACACCCAGGATTCAGAAACAGGTACACCAGGAGACAAAGAAACATAAATCTAAGAAAAAATAAATGCATACAACAAACGCAGACCAATGGGAATCCTGATAATGAAATTACCTGATAGGGACTTTTAGAAAAATCTTTATTTTATTTTATTTTAGAGACAGAGAACACACATAAGCAGGGGAGAGGGGTGGGCAGGGGGAGACAGAGAGAGAGAGAGAGAGAGAGAGAGAGAGAGAGAGAGAGAGAGAGAGAGAATCTCAAGCAGGCTCCACACTCAGCACAGAGCCCGACAAGGGGCTCGATCCCACCACCATAAGATCACGACCTGAGCCAAAATTAAGAGTCTACTGCTCAACCAACCGAGCCACCCAGGTGGCCCACCTGATACGGACTTTTAAATATTTGTGACAAATATGTTTTAGGAATGTGGTGAAAATGTTGGTAACTTTAAGAGAAAACTGGCAACTATAAAAGAAATTGAAAGTTAGAACTGAAAATATTCAGTAGCTGAATTTTAATAATTCTGTAGTTGTATTTAACGGCAGGAGACAAAATTAGTAAACTAAAAGATAAATCCAAAGAAAATAGAATAAAAAATGAAAAAGAATAGGATATAAAAATACTTACGCAAAGGGTCACATGCAACCCAATGTTTACGGCAGCACTATCAACTAGAGCCGAATTATGGAAAGAGCCCAAATGTCCATCAGCAGATGAATGGATAAAGAAGATGTGGTGTGTGTGTGTGTGTGTGTGTGTGTGTACACACACACACACACACACACACACACACACACATATACAATGGAATATTACTCAGCCATCAGAAAGAATGACATCTTGCCATTTGCAATGACATGGATGGAACTAGAGTGTATTATGCTAAGCAAATATAAGTCAGTTAGAGAAAGACAAATATACGATTTCACCATATGGAATTGAAGGAACACAACAGATGAACATAGGGGAAGGGAAGGAAAAATAAAATCAGATCAAAACAGAGAGGGAGGCAAACTGTAAGAGACTCTTAAACACAGAGAACAAACCGAGGGCTGCTGGAGAGAAGTGGGTGGGGGCCGGGCTAAATGGGTGATAGTCATTAAGGAGGACGCTTGTTGGGATGAGCACTGGGTGTTATGTGTAACTGACGAGTCACAAAATTCGACTCCTGAAACCAATACTACACTATATGTTAACTTACTTGAATTTTTTTTTTAACGTTTATTTATTTTTGAGACAGAGAGAGACAGAGGATGAACAGGGGAGGGTCAGAGAGAGAGGGAGACACAGAATCTGAAACAGGCTCCAGGCTCCGAGCGGTCAGCACAGAGCCCGACGCGGGGCTCGAACTCACAGACCGCGAGATCGTGACCTGAGCCAACCGACTGAGCCACCCAGGCGCCCCAACTTACTTGAATTTAAATAAAATCTTGGAACACACAAAAAGAGAGAAAAATAATTTTAAAAAACAGAAAAAAAAAAGGATACAGGATGTGGGATCATAAAGGAAAGGTCTAAGCTATATGTAATTGGAGTCCCAAAAGCCCAAAAGAGAAGGAAAGAGAGAATAGGGCAAAAACAGTATTTGAAGAGAAAATGGCTACGAATTTTTCAAAACTGATGAAAGCTGTATCAAGCTACAATTTCAAGAGGCACCGTGAGCCACAAACACAGTAAAGAAAAACCACAAGTAGACAGAAACACAAGCACACACAAACCCAGGGATATCATTGTAAAACTTCTCACAATCCAAAATAAAGAGAAAACTCCAAATAGCAGATGGAGAAAGATATTTATCACCTTCAGAGGGGCAACAATATGATTACAGCTGACATTTTTTTAAGTTTAATTTAATTTGAGAAAGAGAGAGAGAGAGAGAGAGAGAGATGGAGGGGCAGAGAGAGAGAGGAGAGAAGGAATCCCAATCAGGCTGTCAGTGCAGAGCCTGATGCAGGGCTCAATCTCACAACCCATGAGCTCATGACCTGAGCCGAAATGAAGAGTCAGACGCTTAACTAAAGGAGCCACCCAGACACCCCTACAGTTGACTTTCCAATGGAAACAGTGAAAGCCATAAAATAATAGAATGATAGCCTCAAAAGACTGGAAGATTAAAACTGCCAACATAGAATTCTATACTTGACAAAAATACCCTTTGCAAATAAAGGCAAATAAATACATTTTCAGGGAAACAAAAGCTAGAGTATTTTTCATCCATAGATCCATTCTAAAAAAATTTTTTGAATGTTTATTTTTGAGACAGAGAGAGACAGAGCATGAACGGGGGAGGGGCAGGGAGACAGGTTCCAGGCTCCGAGCTGTCAGCACGGAGCCTGATTCGGGACTCGAAATCATGAACTGAGAGATCATGACCTGAGCTGAAGTCGGACGCTCAACCAACTGAGCCACCCAGGCGCCCCGGTCCACAGATCCATTCTAAAGAAGATGCTAAAATATGGTCTCTGGGAAGAAAGACAATGAAACTAGAGGATTGCAGACAGATCTAAGGGAAAAACTATCACAGAAAAGAAAAATATGAAGTTAAGTCTATATTAATGATTGCTGCATAAAACAATAAAAACATCTAATAACAATAAAATGAAAGATAGAAGGGGACCGAGAGGGGTAAGAGTGTGGTCAGGTCATTGCAGTGAGAAGAACTCAGAGTATTGATTTATCTTTAATCTTGCCAGTTCAAGAATACACTGCATGTTGTACTTTCTTAAGCCACAATAGGAATAAAACATACATAAATGAAAAGTTGATGGAGAAAAAATGGAATATCAAAGAGAAAAGGAGACACAAATAGAACACAAATAGTAAGGTGATCAATTGAAACGAAAATGTCCCAGTAATTAAACTAATAAAGAGATTAAATACTCCAATTATTAGACAAAGATTGACTGAATACAAAAGAAATAAAAGTAGATACATCTCACAAGGATCAATTTTGTAGAAGGGCACAAAAAAAGTTTAAAGGAAAAAATGGAACCCAAACCAAAAGAAAGCTGACATCACTGTACTGATACCAAGGGGTATTTTAAGAAAATAAACATCACTAGAGAGGAAGAGGCACATTTCACAATAATGAAAGGATTAATTTATCAGGAAGGGATTATAAATAAATAAATAAATAAATAAATAAATATATATATATATATATATATATATATATATATATATATATATATCTCCTCAATAACAGCCTCAAAACATGAACAGTAAAAATGCATAGCCCTAAGAGGAGATACCAATTGACAATCTTATTAAGAGATTTCAGCTTATCTTTCAAAAACTGGATGGACTAAGTAGACAGAAAATTAATCAGGATATAGAAGATTTGAACAATATACTTAACAAACTTCACTGCCATATAGAGAGCGCTCTCCCCCAACCTGCAGAACACCTTATTTCCTAGTGCGTAAGCAATTTTTTTTGAAAACTGGCCACGGGTGGGGCCGTGAAACAAGTCTCTGCAAACTTCAAAAGATGGAAATGGTGTCCTGTTACTGCAGAGGAGTTAAGCTAGGAATCAATAACAACAGTCATCTCGATAGACGCAAAAAGGATGGGACAGAACTCAAAATGCAGTCATGATTTTAAAATCATCTATAAAAAGGTACGTATGTGATAAATGATATCTATAAAAAAATCTAAAAGAAACCTCATGCTTAATGGTGAAATACTGAAAGATTTCCCCCTCGCATCACAAAAAGAAATGGGTGCCCATAGTCCCCACTCCTATTCAACATTATAATCAAGAGCCTGGTCACTGAAATAAGGTATGAAAAAGAAAGAAACTACATAAAGACTGGAAAAGAAGATGTCATACTTTTGGATAGGTTCTATATCTAGATCTCTGTCTCTTTGGACAAGTTCTATGTGTACACATAAGTTTACCTACAGGTGAACCATCAGACGAGGTGAATTTAATAGCAAGTTTAATAAGAATAAGGATGTCTTAAACAAGACACCAAAAGCACTCACCACGAGGAAAAGAATTCATAAAATGAACTACATTAGAACTAGGAGATTCTTTCGATCAAGAGACACCGTTAAGGTGAGCACCTGTCATTATACATTTGTCAAAACCCACAGAATGTACAACACCAAGAGTGAACTCTAACATAAGCTGTGGACTTTGGGTGATAATGACATGTCAATATAGGCTCATCAGTTATAACAAACATAGCACAGTGGTTCAGGATTTTGAAAGGAGGGGTGGCTGTATGTGGGAGCAAGGGCACTATGGGAATTCTCTGTACCTTCTGCTCAATTTTGCTGTGAATATAAAACTGCTTGAAAAATAAAGTATACTTTAAAAGATATTATTAGGGGAGTTAAAAGGCAAACTATAAAACAGGAAAATACACTGGTAATATATATTTAATCAGAAAAAGGCTAGTCTATATACTATATCTGAAATTCCTAAAATTTATAATGACAGACAATCCCATAGAGAAACAGGAAAAATACCTGAAATTTTCAAGTACTTTCTTATGGGACTGGTGACCAGGAAATGGCCACATTTTAAGGATTTTGACCCAAGAAAACAACCAAATAGCCAATAAACAGATGAGAAATTGTTTAATTTCATTAATCGACAGGGAAATGTTAAACACAATGAGATACCACTACATATCTACACAACGGCTAAAACTGAAAAAAAAAAAATCATGACAGTGAATGTAACAGAGTTTGTGAAATAAGGGAAATTCCCATACCCTGCTCTTGGGGGGATAAATTGGCATAGCCGACTTGAGGAAACTGTAGCAATTTCTACCTAAACTGAATATATGGATCCCCGATCATCCAGAAACTCCAATCACAGCGATATACCCCAAAGAAACAGGTAGATATCACCACACAATGTGTGCAAGAATATTTGTAGAAACATTATTTATAATATGCCCAAACTGGCAACACCCAAATGCCCACCAACATTAGGACAGGTAAATATATTCTGCATGCTACACAATACAGAAGACAGTAAAAATAAGTCAACACTGCTACAAGCAACAATAGCAACATAACTTGGAAACAATACTCAGCAAAATGCACCACACATAAAGGTAAATACATTGTATGGCTTCTTTTTTATAAGATTCAAACATGGGAAAAACAAGTTTACGATGAAGATGATGGCCGCTTTGGGGGCAGCAAGTGGGAAATGGCGGGCATCAGAGGGGCTGGGGAAGTTCTGCGTCTCCATCCGAACAGTGGTTTTCGTAGAGTAAGTTCAGATAACTTGTTGAATTATAAAGTTATGGCTCATGCACTTCTCCGTATGTGTGCTCGAGCATACTAACAAAGCTGAAGACAAATGCTTTATTTAGTTTATTAAGATCAGCAACCAGCAAAGAATTATTGAATATGATTTTCGACACCTTAGATGTTTGAAGACTCCAAGTCTATTCCACTGTCAAATATTTATATTGTACAATCGTTATGTTTGGACAACCAATGAATTAGATATACATCCTACCTTCAAAACAAAAGATGTAGGGGTGCCAGCGTGGCTCAGTCAGTTAAGCGTCCGACTTTGGCTCAGGTCATGATCTCCTGGTTCATGGGTTTGAGCCCCCTGTCGGGCTCCATGCTGTACGGAGTCTGCTTGAGATTCTCTCTCTCCCTCTCTCTCTCTGCCCCAACCACTCTCATGTTCTCTCATCTCTCATCTCTCTCTCTCTCTCTCTCAAAATAAATCAAGTTAAAAAAATTTTTTTAAAGATACAGAATTATCTAGGTAAATGAACATTATATTGTGATATATGTGCATGTGTATGTACACAAATATACATACGTGTAGTCATTTAACGTATACATTCCATATTTCAAAAATATATAACTCAGGAAAATATGTGTAACTCAGGAATAATTTTCATGTGTGTGTGTGTGTGTGTGTGTGTGTATTTTTTTTTTCTTTTCAACAAACCAAAGGAAAAACTTGCGCTAGAAATGTGTCTTAAGAACTGGAATAAAAGAGGAAAAGGTTCCATTTGACCTCAGCTCAGGATAAAGGAGGATCTGAGTAAGCGGAGGAAGGAAGCTGTTTCAAGGGGGGGAAGGAAGAGTTTAATCAGAGGGGCGGTGTGGGAAAGGCAGGCCTGAGGCCGGGGGCTCGTTCTGGATGGAGAAGAGAAGGACTGGGCAGAAGAACCCTGAGAAGGCAGGTGAGGACACTCGCGAGAGCCTCAGGATGCCATGCTGACTAACGGAGCCTGGGTACACCCAGGAATGGAAGGAAAACCGGCTTTGAGCCGGGAAATGACAAGATCCGCGTCGTGTTTTAGATCGATTCGTCCGAGAGCATGGGGTTCGGTGACCCGAGGACTGAGAAGACCGGCCAGACACCCGGTCAGGAAGCCGCTGCAAGACTAAAGGTCAATGAAAACACAGGATGGAGGGCAGAGAGGGGAAGACAGGAGTGAGGTTACCTGTTGAAAATGCCATTCATTCCTCAGGGCCGGCATTCACGGCTGTATTCCCACATAATCATTTTTTCACTGCTCCGCAGGTGAACCGGAAACAGAGATCAAGCACTTGGGGTCCAGGCACAGCTTGTTAAGAAAGTTAACTGTTACGGAGAATCATCTCTGAGCATATGCGTTCTTCACAGGGCCTGGGCTTCTCTTCCAGAAGGTACTTTCCTTGTAATCTCACTAAACCCGGGCATTAGGCCCAGGCCTGGCTGGAAAGCAGGAGAACGTTCTTGAAGAGCTCTTGAGGAGGAAGCGTACATATGTAATACCACCCCACTCCCACTGCACCTCCGTATCTACCCAGGCCGTCGTGGGCCCAAGACTCCACGAGTTCCCTTGTACTCCCCAACTATTCCAAGCTAGTGAATTCACAGGTGCTAATGGTTTGATGCATGACTCTGTTGGCTCAGTTTCCCCATCCCACCTTGGTTTGAGAAGAGGACTTTATTTGATCAAGAGTTGGCCCCGTGTGTTGCACAGGCCAGGGGAAAGGGACGGGAGACACAGGGGCTTGGGCCAATGGTGGAATTTTCACTAAGTTACGGGACAGAGAGCAGGGAGTCGCAGTTATAGCATGTAAGTCAAGGGGTTGGAAGAAGAAAGTGGGATTTAGAAGCACCTCCCTTTGGGAAGTTTAAAAAAATTCACAGTTCTTTTAACTAAGTTTTGCTTGTTGACCTGTTCATTTGACCCTGGATGGTGTGGATTCTGGCTTTATAAGACTACAATAACCTGAGGGAATTACAATGGTACAAGAAAGCAATTTAGATTTTTTTTTAATTTTTTAATGTTTATTTATTTTTGAGAGAGAGAGAGCGAGCGAGCGAGCATGAGCAGGGGTGGGACAGAGAGAGAGGGAGACACAGAATCCCGAGCAGGCTCCAGGGTCTGAGCTGTCAGCACAGAGCCCCATGTGGGGCTTGAACCCACAAACCGTGAGATCATGACCTCAGCCAAAGTTGGACATTTAACCAACTGAGTCACCCAGGCGCCCGTAGATTTTTTTTTTTTTTTGATGGAGGAAGAGGAAAAGTTTGGTTGCATTTGAAATCAATCCATAGGGGCGCCTGGGTGGCTCGGTCGGTTAAGCGTCCGACTTTGGCTCGGGTCATGATCTCACAGTCCGTGAGTTCGAGCCCCGCGTCGGGCTCTGTGCTGACAGCTCGGAGCCTGGAGCCTGTTTCAGATTCCGCGTCTCCCTCTCTCTCTGCCCCTCCCCTGTTCATGCTCTGTCTCTCTGTGTCTCAAAAATAAATAAATGTTAAAAAAAAATTAAAAAAAAAAAAAAGAAATCAATCCATAAAAGGAGTCGGTCACTCTGACCTCTACCTCTGACTCTGCAGGGCAGTTTGGGTGCTATAGAAGGAAAGGACTCAACGAAGAGAAAGCCAAGCCCTAACACTGAGCACTGATAAAGCTTCACATGGCAGCACACCGCTGAGGTATTGAATGCCACTCCCGACATCCTCCTCAATTAGGAAAAGAAACCAGGATGCCTGCGGCTCGAGTGTTTAAGCGGTCAACTCTTGCTTCTGGCTCAAGGCATGATCCCAGGGTCATGGGATCGAGCCCCGGGTCGAGCTCCATGTGGAGCGTGGAGCCTGCTTGGGATTCTCTCTCTTTCTCCCTCTGCCACTCTACCCCACTTGCTCTCGCTCTCTCTCTCTCTCAAAAATAAAAGAAAAAAGGAAAAAAAAGAAATGAAAGCAACAAAGCTTTCCATTCATGAAGCTCTTGGTAGGTATGTATATTACACCCTTTAAAACCAGTTTATGCTCGGGGATAAGAGGGGAAACTGAGGGAAAGAGAACACGAATAACAATATAAATAACCGTTGTGTATATTATTGTAGTATCTGACATTTATCGAATGCTTATCATTATAGTATCTTAGGAGCGATAAGTACTGGCATAAGTGCTTTTCACAGACCACCTCGAGCCTCACAAATTTATGAGATTGATATTGTCCTCATTTTAGAGGCGGGAAAACGGAGAACGATGGATGTGAGTGGCTTACCCAAGGCCACAGAGCTACTGACAACAACAGCTGGACTTCAAACTCAGGAACTCTTAACTCCAGAGCCACGGTTTTTATAAACATGCTATGATGCTCCAGCAACTATAATGATGATAATAATGAAACTTATTAAGATCTGCTCTGCACACTTAGATACGCCCATCAGCAAAACGTTTTCCATGCTTTGGGAATCCGTCACACCACTGTCTTCTCAGGATGTGACCCCCACACAAGGTTATAGTAACAATCACCCAAATGTAGACTTAGTTTTAATTCTTATAAGCACAACCCTACCCCCATCCCCAAGGGACGTGCTACATAACTACGTAGCACCAACTCCTCTACCAGCATTTAATATTCAGCCTAGACGAGTGTTGAACATAGAAAAGACGGGAAAAAACAAATAATTTTAAGGAACTTATTTTACACTCTATTCTTCCACAGAATGAAATGTTTAAATTATCGTTGCGAGTTTCAGAGGTCTCCTAATCCTTCTGTGTGATTGCTTTTTAAAAACAGAATAGATGTTCCTCAAAGCTAGAATTCTCCATGGACTGTTTTTTTTTTTTCTCTCTGAAAATTTAGGGGAGAAATTCCTATGTGTGTATGTGTGGTTTAGCTCAAGATGAGGCTTAGTTCAAGAGGAGACAGATTCTCAGAAAAAGGACTTAGTGTCAAAAGTTAAAGCTCAAAGCAGTAAAAGAAGATAGCATACTTGCAATTAGGAAAAATTAACGTTTTTAAACGAATGCCTATTTCATTAACATTCTTCTGCTACAAAGTGTTTAAACTCCATTGCATCATTTTTACTGTACTTAGCTTTGGATGCGAGAAGTTGGAGTCAACATAAAACAGAGCACACGAAAGAAGCAGTTATAAATAACTTCATTTTACCAAGAGGTTGAAAAGAGTCAGCTGCCAACACACAAACCCACAAACCACCAACTTTTCCAAACTTCAGTTCCATGATGTCTCAATATATTCAAAAGCAAAAAAAAAAAAACAAAAACAAAAAAAAAACCCAAAAAACAAAAAAACTGTCATGAACTACAGAACACCAACAAGCTGTGTGGTCCTCCGCTTACAAAACTTAAACTCCTACCTTGTAGTTAACATTTTCTATAAACTACTCAGATTTTAAGCCAAAAGCTTTAACTTGTTCTTTTGAAAAAGAAAGGTAACTTTCTAATGTTGCTTGTGAAGATGAAAATCTAGTATGTTCATAAACGAAAAGAAGGCCCATATATACGTATATTGGAAATTCTAAACTTATTTTCTAATGTTTATTTATTTTTGAGAGAGAGAGAGAGAGAGACATAGCGTGAGTGGAGGAGGACAGAGAGAGGGAGACACAGAATCGGAAGCAGGCTCCAGGCTCTGAGCTGTCAGCAGAGAGTCCGATGTAGGGCTCGAACCCATGAACCGTCAGACCGTGACCTCTGCCAAAGTCAGACGCTTAATGGACTGAGCCACACAAGCGCCCCATTTTCTTTTTTTTAATGCATATTGGCAATTCTTGGGAGGGAGATTTATGGCAGGAAACTAAGGACATGTATTTTTGAAAATGGCAATGGTCCAAAATACCACAGAAATAGCATTCCTAGTTACAAAGATAATTAAAAAGGGCCAGTCTTACAGATCCCATGTGCCTCCACTGTGCCAGGACAAGTCCACCTTCTCAAAGTCTGCCTTGGAGTCACAGAGGTGCCTCAATGTTTTTATTTGGAGAGTACATCCCAGCACACAACAAGTCTTACAGGGGCACAGTAATTACTGATTGAAATTAGGAGGTGAGGGCAGGGTAGAGAATGATTAAGATACAAATAACTACATTTTAATGAATTTAAATATCCTAGTTATTAAAAAAAGGTCATTAAATGCCTGTCAACCCGCCCAACCCTTTTATCTACCCAGTGCTAGGAAAAAAAAAAAAAAAGGTGAAAATGTTGTGGAAAAGGAACCAGTTGGCCTCCACACAGGGCAAAATGTCTAAATTGAAAACAAGAGATAAGCATTCAGGGGCAGAATTGATTTCAGATGAAGAAATGGTCCCCGGCAGCCACGGGCTCTCCACCATTTGACTTGCTATGAGGACCTTACACTTGAACGCAGCTGTCTGCGGTAACCAAATCAAACCGGCGTGGGACATGGAACAGGGTTGAGGCCAGGCAAAAACAAAAGTGCACGTTTGCATCTCATATAATTTTCTCCATTTAATATTTTATTTGGGGAGCTTTCTTCTGAAAGCTTCTGAGTGAAGAAAATGACCAAAAAAAAAATTGTGCACATCTGTTTATGTATTCAGGAAAAGAATATTCGAACTGGGCATTAGTCCATGGGAAAGCCTGCAAGACAGAATCCAGCCCACCAAACACACTGTTCGTGTATTAATAAGAAAATTCCAGGTTAGATCCTTGCCAAGAGATGTTTCCTTTTCCAAAAATTATCTTTGGCTATATTTTACATTTGATTTACTCCCCTTGGTGCATAAAAGAAATAAAAGAACTATTGTCCAATATTAGCGGTTGGAATTTGTCTCAACTCCGCTGAAAAGAATATAAATCTACTCATTAAAATTATTTTGGGGAAGAGTATAATTTATACAATGTACTGATTGCCTTTGATTTTCATTGCGCTACAAAATCCATATTATTTTGTTATAAACCTTTTCTAAAATATCCTGCAAATAGGCATGATTTGATAAATCCTATGTTTTATTTTTATTACCAATAATAGTACTTTGCCGTTTATGGATCGACTTTTACTTATCAAAGTACTTTCATATCAATGAATGTATTTATTTACATGGGTTAATTAGGGTATTACTTATTAGTGGTGTTACCATCCTGGACTGATTTCTCTTGAGTCTTGGGAACATGCTAATTGGAAGGCTTATACACAAAAGCATTAAAAAGCACAACTTTGCAATAAGAGTTGAATGATGTTTATTCTTCATGTAAGATGGCAAGGAGTGATAATAGGCCAGTGTGTTCTGGGAATTATCAATAAGTAGATTTTAGTTTATTCGGAGTGGAGGGTTTTGGACAATGAACCCAAAACCCCACCAAAAAACCATAAACAGTATTTTCTTTTAATGTTTTTTTTTTTAGAGAGAGCATGAGCGAGGGAGGGGCAGAGAGAGAGGGCAACAGAAGATCCAAAGCAGGCTCTGTGTTGACACCAAAGAGCCCAATGCGGGGCTTGAACTCACGAACGAGAAGTGAGATCATGACCTGAGCCGAAGTCAGATGCTTAACCAACTGGGCCACCCAGGCGCCTTAATGTATTTTTTTTTTTAAGTAAAGGCTAGTTACAGCTCAACAAGAATATACATATCTATTCATGGGTCTGTTGTAATCATAGGAACAAGTAGGACTTACTTGGAGATGGTGGAAGGGAGAACATTTTTGAATGATGAAAACAAATATGAGGGACTAGCGGAAAAGTGGAGCATATATTGAAAATGAAGCAATGGAAGAGGTGAATGTTTTCAGGAGAGAACACGTAAAAGACTATACACACACGTTTACTTTTCTGGGTGGGGAACAAACAGCATGTAGAAACAGCGAAAGCATTTACAATGTTGGGGTACCATCTAGACAGGACGTCCTACCACCCGAAGTTAATTACAGGTAAGGAAACTGGACATTGCCACGTGTTTTCATGAGTTTCCGTAAATGGAAGTGACACGCTTCCCTGAGCCCATGCCAGCCGTACGGGTACTTTAGCAGTTTATCCTAACGTTCACAAAGCTAGAATTACACTACTACGAAAATAAAACGTTAAATACATTGAGGCGGACAATGCGCAGAAATCCCTACCACTTGTAACTGAATCGTATGCTGTGCGTTCGGCACAAAACGAGTAAAACACATCACTGAATGGCAGAAGTCGTAACAGAGAAGGTGGAACTTTTTGTATTATCCGCAGTGGCAGCAGCGGAAACAGACATTCAAATACCTTTCTATACAGTGTTTGGAGCTTGAAAGTTAAGCCAAACTAGTGGATAAGTGTGACCACCTAGAAACTTAGCGTTTGCCTTAACAAGACAAGATGGACAGGAGCAAACTGTCAGTAAAAGAGCATCATTCTCAGAGGACAAGGGGAACGAGGGAGCATGGCAGAAATGGAGGGCACAATCTCCGGAATCAGAAGCCTTGCCCGGACACTATGCATTTAAGGTCAAGGCTCTCCATTTATATATATATAAAAAAAAAAAAAAAAGATACGAGTTATGACACCACGCGCTGATATTTATACTCAGATGACAGTCACGAGAGGTAATTGGTGCAGGTTTCCAGGTAGGGTTCAGGAAAGGCGTAGCGAGTGAGGATAGTCACAAACACACCAGGTCTCTCCCTTTCCAGGCATGTGGTCAAGTTGCATTCCCCCACCTCCTGGAACCCAGACACAGCCACGTGACTCCATCCAGGAGTTAAAGGGAGCGGGCAAGTGAGATTTCGGAGTGGAGGCGTCGAACCGGCAGTCTGGGACGAGGCGGCTCTCCCTCCTCCTGCAGTGGCGGCAGAGGAAGCGTCTAGACAGAGCCTGTGTCAGCTGTGGTCGTGAGCAGAGCTCCCGTAAACCCTCAATGGGCAGGTGAGCAAAAAGTAAATCTTTCCTCTGCTGAGCCGCTGAGAATTTGGGATTGTCTGTTACCACACCCTTGGCTAGTCTCACTGACTGCTATGTGGGGCATGTGACCGCATGGCAGTCTCGTTAGAAAAGCCACCACCCTCTGTCCTCTTGGTTTCAAATCTTTTTTCTCAGTTCAGTTACCCCTGGAAGACACACACATTCTACCACCGTAAATTAGTTACCACCGTTGGCCACTTGTCTAGTGGAAATTATTACTCTTGAAATACGTTCACATGTACAAGGGAGAGAGAGAGAGGAAAGGAGGGGGGGATAGAGGAGGAGAGAGAGGCTGGGGGGGGGCATAAAGAGAGAAAGACAGACTTGTTACAGTTCCAGTCCAACCCATCCCAATGATGGGGAAGAAAATACGAGGCCTGAGATTGTCAAGTCATCTACAGGATAATCACCAAGGTTCTGCGAGTAACAGGGCTGCGGGAATTCGGTGAAATGCAGTGGATGGCTTTAGGCTACTCGACAAAAGCCAAGTATCGCAGGCCACTTCTAGATATTCCAGGCTCCAGGGAGCTCTCCCCATCCTTCCTTGTGTCCCGTAGATCCCCATTCACAGGCTGATAGGACGGTAAGGGTCCCAAAGACACCGTCGTTGAATAAAGCGGGCTGAGCGTATTCTTTCCTACTTTTCTGTATCTTTTAAACACCCGAGCGGGTTCCCCGCATCCACAAAGAAATACGCTCTCACCTAACGTTCTTGTACGTTAGTGCGGAATGCCAGCTGACACGGGTTCTCCAGAGACAACAGTAGTGGAGGCCGGAAAGGGCAGGCCTTGTGCTCAAGAGGCCGGCAGTCACCCAGCTCCTGCAGACGGCTGTCACGGAACCCTGAAGTCTGGCTGTGTGACATCTCCCACATTTGGCGACAAAAATAACGGATAGGGTGAGAGCGGTCAGCTTCAAAGTGTTACCTCGTTGTGTGGTGCTGAAATATACAAGAGTATTTTTTTTTCTTTTGCCTAAAATCTTTTTACTCTTTCCACTGCTATTATTTTTACGTTTTAACTCCAGTATGATTAATATACAGTATTATATTAACTTCAGGCATACAATACGGTGATTCAACAATTCTATACTCGGCACTCTTCACGATAACTATACTCTGGATCCCCTATAAAAGAGCATTTTAACTACTATTAAATATGTCAGCAATAAGACAGCAGTGGAAGGAAACAAATTCTCCTACTTCGACAAAAATAAAAAACAAATCCACGAGGTTGGTTTAGCTCAGGAGCCAGACATTCCACTACCTGTTGGCCACCTTTCTAGAAAACCAACACAGGTTACTCATCTGCAGATCAAGTCCAGCCAATTAACACCATGGATTTCACATGATGTGCCCTGCAAAGGGCTAAGTGCTTTGCATGAACTATCTGATTTGCTCCTCACCAGGACCCCGTGACTACAGAACAAGGAAATGAAGCACACAGAATGTAAGACCGCTTTAAGGTCAAGAAAGGGGTCGGAGCTGGGATCCAATCCCAGACGTAGCCCAGGCCCCAACCACTCTCCACTAACATCGTCTAAGTGCACATCCCACACAACGGGCCTTGAATACCACCTCCAGACAGGATCAGCTGAAAGACTGAAAATCGCTACCACGAAGTCCACACCCTACATTCCATGTGAGAAAAGCCTTGCTTTTCCCTTTTGACCATTTTCTTCACGTAAATACTGTGGTCTGGTTTTTCAAAAAGGCTCATATTATATTGTTATCCCATTTTATCAAAAACGTCAGGAAAAGAGCACGGGTATCTCTGGCTGAGCTCCGAGCACCGACTCATCCCACGAGCATGAACTCCATCTGAGCGCCTGACATTTCCGACAGAAACACATTCCGGGCGAGCTCCAGCATGGGACCTGCCAACCCGAGGCACGGAGCACCCGTCGGTAGTAAGAGCACTTAATATTTCCAGAATCTTCCTGCCGGCATTCTGCAAAGACCCCGTCAAGCCTCATCGCCGTGTGTGCTGTCCGGCGGGGCTGACATATAACCCACAGCTGGGTTCTGACTGGTCCACATCCCGCAGGTGGACCAGTGGGACCCTTCTCATTTCCAGCAGTATCTCCGTGAGACCTCTCCTCCTTCTGCGGAAGGGACAGCTGAACTCTGGGCAACGGAAGACTTGCAACCAAAGTAAAAACCGTTTTTCTTTCCCAGGAAAGATTGAGCCCCAGTTCTTTAATGATCACCTGATTTCCCATCCTGACACGACCCTGGGCTTTCTTTGTGGTTGAACACAGACTTAGGTTGGACCTCATTTATCAACAAAATGCCCTAACGGGGGCCCAGCCCTGCCTTCCCTCCTGAATTCCTTCCAGAATTTCTTAGACCAAGGGAAACACTGCAGGGCACTCTGGTAGCTCAGATTCAGAACTTTCCTCAGCAGATTCTGCTTTTGGAACGAGCAGCCCCCGCTTGGGAGGTCCTGTCCAGAGCACCCCGCCCCCCCCTCCCCCCCGCAACAAAGGGACGCAGTCACCTTTCTGGAATGCACTTATTTGGTTTGTTAAGATTATTAAACCCACGGTGGGGGAAGATGGAACGCAATCTGTAGAGCCTGATTCGACCGAGGTTCCCCTGGAAACGACCACGCCATACAGGAATACACTTTCACGGGCTCTTTTATTCTGACCATTTGTTGGCATTGGTGGCTGTGTGGGTGTCGCTGGGTTTGCACCCTGGTGCTACCACTTTCAGAAAAGCTTAGTGCCTGCCTCTAACTACACCGCTCAGCGACAGAGTAGTGTCAGTGCATAGGTGACCCTATGGTGTCTTCCAAGTTTTCAACGTTAGAACCATCCTTTCAAGTCTCAACTGTGGAGAACAATTAAGCTGGAAATATGTGTTTAGTCCACAATGGTTAAGTCACCTCTGGCATCACTGATTTATGAAAATGAGGAATCCTTTAAAATCTTTCATTAGCGGGGCACCTGGGTGGTTCCGTCGGTTGAGTATCCGACTTTGGCTCAGGTCATGATCTCACAGGTCGTGGGTTCAGACCCTGGTGCCTGCTTCGGATTCTGTGTCTCCCTATCTCTCTAGCTCTCCCCGCTCCTGTTCTGTATATCTCTCTCTCTCTCTCAAAAACAAAACAAAACAAAACAAAAAAGATAAATAAATAAACATTAAAAATTTTTTAAAAATAGGGGCGCCAGGGTGGCTCAGTTGGTTAAGCGTCCGACTTTGGCTCAGGTCATGATCTCACGGTTCGTGGGTTCGAGCCCCACGTCAGGCTCTGTGCTGACAGCTCGGAGCCTGGAGCCTGCTTCCGATTCTGTGCCTTCTCTCTCTCTGCCCCTCACCTGTTCATGCTCTATCTCTCAATAATAAATAAGCGTTAAAAATTTTTTTTACTTTTTTTAAAAATAAAATGTTTAATTATAGGGGCACATGGGTGGCTCAGTCAGTTAAGTGTCTCTTATTTCAGCTCCGGTCATGATCTCAAAGTTCGTGGGTTCGAGCCCCTCATCAGGCTCTGTGCTGACAGTGTGGAGCCTGCTTGGGATTCTCTCTCCCTCTTTCTCTGTTCCTCCCCCACTTGTGTTCTCTCTCTCTCCCTCTCAACTCTCTCAAAGTAATAAACAGATAGGCTTTAAAACACTTTTTAAATGTTTAATTATAAAGACTATAGTAATCTAGAAAAAATTTTATGATGTGATGTTCAGTTTAAAACCTATAACCACCAAGTTTTATAAACGACCATGAGCACAACTGTGGAAATGTACATGTGCATATGGACAAGGACAGAAGAAAAACACGGGATATAAAACCACTCCTTTATAACAGTAGGACTTAACCTTAAAATATTTCCTCTAAAGTGGTTCCAAAATGACAGTTTTTGAAATACATGTATATAATTTAAATATAAGACTGAATGATGGTATCCCCTCTCAGTGTTCAGACTCGGATTTATAGCAGGTTCTAAGCATGACCTAGAAGGATTTTTTTTTTATCACTGCTGTGAATTTTACTATTCCACCAAGCAATAAAAGCAAGTAAAAGTAAACATATTAAAAGTGTTTTAAGAGACAATTTTCTTCCAAGAATAAAAATGTCTTTTTTAAAATAACATACGTCCCTTTCCACAACAGAACTACCAAATAAATGCCCTAAAATATCATCACGCAGTCCTAATAACTTCCTTAAGTGTTTCTTTGGAAGCACATCAGCTAAATCCATCCACAGACATTCAGCTTCCAAGACTCCCTTTTTTATTTTTAATAGCATAATAACCAAGCACTCAAACTCAATCCAGTTTTCCAAGCCTTTCCTTGAAGTCAAAGAATGTAGGATTTTCTTAAGCGTCGTCTTTTTGGAGGAGAACAGGACACTTAGAAATAGCCATCGAAAGGCTCCTGACAATCCTCACCCAACCCAGTACTGCTCAGGGTACTGTGACAGGTTGATATCTGTTGGTGACCAGCTCAGGGCCCCACAACCCGACGTACCTAAGGAGGGGGGGTTTCTGTCCTTCTGTTGTGGAAAATAGAGCCTTCCTGCTCTGTCTCCTTCAGTGAAACATACTTTCCCCTTTGCCCAATGAGCTCTGATTGATAAAGTTTAACGTTTGGCTTCAGGTGTAGGAATCTCCCATAACTTTTCCGAGGGGACAGCCATCAGAAGGCAGGAGGATGATCCCAGAAGAGTGTGGGCTTCTCCAGCTCCTGACTCCCTGCCCCCGCCTCCACCTCCCAGCCCGCCTCCCCCTACTCAATCAGAGGACGGAGCCCACGTCCAACATCTCTCGCATCCACATGAATATAGTTACCAAAGTTCTGTGAGATCAAAGGTCTTCAGTGAACTCACGCACACGGCCTTCCCACAACCCAGCTTAGGCACATTTATGCATGCGGAGTCTAGCAAGGGCAGGGACCCAGCCCCAGAACAAGGTCCTAGTGAAGGAAAGGGGTGAGGTGCGGGAGTGAGAGTGTTGGTCTTGCCATTTGGGAGGATGGGAGGGAAGTCTGGCACTCCCACTGTGTCAGCCGCGTTACCCGGCAAGGTATTTAGCCTCTCCATACCTCAGTGTCATCACGTGCAAAATGACCACGGCAATCGTCTTTCCATCATACGGTCGTTACGGGGATTGAATGCGTGACCACATGTAAAGTACCCTGGCAAACATTTGGTACAGGGGAGAGGTAGCTAGTAACTGCTGGTCCTACTTGGGGAGCTCAGATCACTGGGACTGGGTGCTCTCAGGCATCCGTGGCTCTCTGGATATCTTCCTTCTTCCACGTCCCTACTTCCCTTTTCCAGGGGAATTCCAACATTCACGCATCCATCCATCTGGTAAAATGTTGATCAGTTCCCCTTCCCGGCACTGTGCTACGGGACCAAACATTAAACAAAGCAGACGTTTACCTTATTGTTGTGGAGTTTACGCTATAAATGGTCAGACAGATGGTGAAACACCAACCAAAGTAGTGGGGGAGATGCTTTTAGTAAATGAAAAGAGTCCAAAGGCCTGTGGTTCCTGCCCCCTGAAGTCTAACGGGGACACAGGCCAAGACTGGAAATCTCCACATTGTATAATAACTGCTACCGTAGGTTTAAGTAAATAGTCCTACGGAAGCAAAAGGGGTGAACAACGGCCAGCTTTAGTATACAATCTAATCACAGTGCACTACAAACTGCACACACTATACAGCCATCGCTAGGCTGACCAGAAGTGTTAAAGGAAAGCAGTTCATGGTCATGGTCAAGGATCAGAAAAATCCTAAATGCAATAGCTTTTCACCTTTTAGAAGGTCCTACACATCTTTGAGAATATGATTCACATTAATAGCACTCTTTCCTGAGAAAGCATCTGTAGGCCCGGCATTTTGCACCAATTGCAAGAATAAATTTATTTTTTTTTTTTCAGCTGGAGACAGAATTCTCCTTAGGAGGATCAAGATTCTCCGCTTAGCAAAAGCATTATTTTTTTTAATGGCGTGCATAGTGCAGATTAAAACAAAATCATGCAAGAAAATAAAATAAAGCAGAAAAAGAAAAGAAGAAGATTACTTACTTAGGTGTTTGAGGAGAAAGGAGGGGGGAGGGAGGGTGAAACAGGATGGAAAGTGAGTTCTCCAGGAAGACTGCAGGTGTCAGGGACTCCAGGTATCAGGAGCGTCGATAAGAAACATCCAATAAATTGAGTAATGAGAGTTTGGAAAATGCACATGACAGCAATACAGAGGATGTGGTTTTCAATTAGCCGGAACTGTTCATGAAATTAAACTGCTTCCACAGCTGTATGTCAATGGTACGCCGGACAAATTTTTTTTTTTAATCTGAATGAAGAAAATCTTAAAAACCTGAATAAGTGCCCATGATGATGCGCTGTAGAGACAGAACAACCGGTGAAGTTGGCAGAGCCATGGTGAACTCAGAGTCAAAAGTGACAAGGAATTAACAAGTATGCTGGGTGCGGGGGCTCCGGCCAAGCTTAAACATCAAAGCATCAAAGGACGAAACATCAAAGGACGAAACAGCCTCAGTAGATTCGGTTCGGAGATACCCAAGACACTGACATCTGGATCATACATAAATTTGAGTTAGTTCAAGGACCCCCTGTAACCTAGCCAAGGATTTCGGGGTAAGAACCACCATGCCAATGGGATTCATTCATTGTTCACACAGATAATATTTACCGATCTGCTGCTACATGCTTTGCTGGAACCCACATGAAAGACGACAACTTCAAGACCAACTCACAGAGAACAAACCCGTTATTCTTGCCTGGGAATCAAAGAAACAATACATTGTGAAGGAAAAAAAAACCCATAATATGATGCCAGGGTACCATATATGAAGTCCAACGTGAGTACAACATGTTTCACGTGCCCCTTGTAATTCTTCCAACCGCCTAAGGTGCCAGGATAATATTTCAAAGCATTATGGAAATCAGGTCGGCACTTATGACTACTTTTAGACTAACTGTAAGATTAAAAGGCGATTTTTGAAAGTATGCTTTAGGCTGCACCCAAAAAGGTCTCTGAGAGCATGGGGGCGGGTGGGGAGTCTGAGACCAAAATGAATGGAAAACACCAGGATCACTTATTTAATGTGACATGTGACTTTCATAACCCCTTGTGTTCATTGAAACCTCCGGGCTGAAAGCAAAAAACGGTAATAGCACTATGAATGATTTGCATCGCTAGTTACAAAAGAGGATGCCAGAAGGATGTGCAAGGGGACCTTACACAGCCAGCAGGATGTACACAAGCACCCAAACGAACGCTCTGCTCTCTTCCATACCATCTAAACGGTCGTAATGACCATAGGTGAGTCAAGACTGGAAACTGAGACTGTAAAAGTGTTTGTCTACAGCCACATCTCTAAACTGCTCCCAGTGTGTAAGAGCAGGAACCCCAGCAAGGAAATAGGTTTTTATTAAAGCCTATAAGCAGAAGTAGCCTGAACATCTCCACTCTGGCAGCTGGCAACTTCCTAACAAAGGCGGAGTGGGGGGCAGGGGGGCCGTGGTTCTGGCCTGAAATTAAGAAGCAAGAAACACAGTCACCTACTGAATTTAAACACAAGAAAGCCAGATTTCTATGATTCCTCTTAGGTTCGTAGACTTCTAATTAAAGTAAACTAAAGTTAATGTTAAAAAGGCACCTTCACTGAATTTTTAAAGTGGGAGGCCATTTAATGAATTGCCTTTGAATGAACACTTTATAAATATCATCAAATATTTTTGGTCTAGAAATTCTTTTCATTTTTTATACACCTCCTGCAGGTGTTGGTAAAAGGCTCTGACTTCTTAGACATGAGGTTTTAAATGGGTTTGTTTCTCTAGATTGGTGGGGGGGGGGGGGTTTAAGTTTATTTATTTTTGAGAGAGAGAGAGAGAGAGAGAGAGAGAGAGAGAGAGAGAGAGAGAGAGAGAGAGAATATTCCAAGCAGGCTCCATGTCAGTGCAGAGCCTGATGTGGGGCTCAATCTCATGAACCGTGAGATCACGACCTGAGCTGAAACCAAGAGTCGGGAGCTTAACCAACTGAGCTACCCAGGTGCCCTGCATTAGTGTTTTTTATTTCCACTTTCTAAACCAATTCATAAGTGAGAATCATCCAACACATACGTAAACAAACAGAAATCGCTTCCTTGTTAGAATTTAGAATTTGTTTACATTAGCTATAAGTCATTTTCCCCATCTAATCTGAGAATTCATTCTCCCTAATATTGTTAAAAATGTTTTTAATGTTTATTTTTGAGAAAGAGAGAGAGAGCGGGCAGGGGAGGAGCAGAGAGAGAGGGAGACACAGAGTCTGAAGCAGGCTCCAGGCTCTGAGGCGTCAGCAAAGAGCCCAGTGCAGGGCTCGAACTCATGAACCATGAGATTGTGACCTGAGCCCAAAGTCGGACGCTTAACCGACTGAGTCACCCAGACACCCCTATTCTCTCTAATATTTTGATTTTGGCTTGAGAAAGTAGACTCAGGAGTCAACTAGTCCAGGGTTGCATTTGGGCCCCTGAATAGTTCCTACCTCTTCGGGCTGTTGAGTAGACCCAAGGCAATGATGTTGGAAAGTCACTATGATAGGTGCTCCATAAATACTGTCCCTTCCTTTTCCTGCTACCATGTGCCAGACACAGCACTGGAATTTTTTCAGTGAAGTCACAGGCTTGGAACTGGATTCCTTGAATGTAATTCAGGCAGTCCCACGTAAGCGTACATTCACTTAATCCGCCAATAAATAAAGGAAGGGTCTGTTTCTCGTCCCATTGCACCCACGAATTCTATTCTGAAGGTCAGTGGAAAGAACTGAGCTCTTGATGTAAGGCGTGAGGGAAAAGAGGAGTCAAGAGAACATTTTTCACTCCCCTGTCCCTCGTCTCCCAACCAGGCTGTTCCTTGATTTTCCCTGCCCACCCCCACCCCCAAGCTCCATACCTCCCTCCAGAATCACAACCCAGATCTACCCAGCCCCGAACAACAAATCATAGGAGCTTTCAGAATGATTTGCTGTTTGAGAATGATTATCAGATGCAGATGATACCTATCACGTATTTATTCAACAAATATACACTGAGCCCCCTGCACATGGCCAAGCAGTTTCCTGGAAACTCTGGTTACGATGGTGACACTAGATGGAGCCTGGGCTCCCACGGCACGGATAGCCTGGTGGAGGAACGAAGCACAGATCGACAGGTGATGATCCGGGGTGACTCTGTGGGTATAAAAGGGGCTGATGAGCAAAGTGCACAACACTATGAGAGACACTGGCAGAGGACAGGCAACGTGAAGAGCATGTTTGGCAATAATTAACAATGGCGATTTTATTTATTTATTTATTTATTTATTTATTGGGAGAGAGTGAGCATGTGAGCAGGGTGGGGGGGTGCGGGTGGTGGGGAGAGGAACAGAGGGAGAGACAGAATCTCAAACGGCCTCCACACCCGGCACAAAGCCCAACATGGGGCTCAGTCTCCTGACGGTGACATCTTGACCTGGGCTGAAACGGAGAGTCAGACGACACTTAACCAGCCTGAGCCACCCAGGTGACCCAACAGCAGTAGCTTAAATATAAATGCGTAAAATGGAATATAATCTAAATATTAAAGAGTAAGCCCTACGTAACTTGCATCACGTTACAAATGACATTTCAGAAGAGTACGTCTGATTTCAAGGTAAGTGTCAATAGCGCATCCCTTCATGAAAGGGCAGGCTACCAAAAGCACTTGGCTTATTCCAGCTTTGGCTCAACACAGAAGCGTGTGTGTGTAGAAAACCAGCGGAGGGTTAGTGATTATCTCTGGGTCGCAGGACTGTATGTGATTTTAAACTTGTCTGTAGTTTCTAAAAGTCCGCAAAGAGCATACAGTAGTTGTATGAGTTAGCAAAGATACACGTTTTCATTTAGAATATTTTGTAAGAGATTACCTGAGAAACTCGTTTCTCAATGCCTGTTACCCAATACTAAAGCCAAGGACCTACATAAGAAATGCCCCATGCTCCTGAGTGGCTCCGTAATGCAGACATGCAGTAAGGACTCAGCAGTAAGGGGCTGTCCGGGTATTAGGTTAATAAAGCCTGATGATTTGCCCGGAACCGATTTTTCCCTAACTACCTCAACCAAAACAACAAGGACACTTACTGTTGTCTTTGTCTCTTGCGACCGACAAATTAGGAAACAGCAGGATGTTGAGAGGACCTTTCTGCTGTCTCCTGCCCTAAGAAAATTACCAGGAAACTGATGCTATGATCAATTACACAGCGGTAACCAAATTTTGCCGAGCATTATTTCCCGTAATCATTAATAATCCTGTGAATTAACTACCATTATTATTCCTATTTTACAAATGTGGAACTGAGGCACAGAGAGGTCAAGGCCAAGGTTGCACAGCTGGTAAACCAGGGAGCCAAGATTTGAACACAGCAGTCTGAACCAAGAGCCCGGACCCCTGACCATTACACTTCGCTGTCTCCCATTTATGACCATGAGTCTCATCTCTGTCCCCTTTCTGCCACACACCTCTTTTCAGAGTCCCAAATAAAACAAACCATCATATGCAGCTGATGTCAGGGAGAGACAGTTGGACAGAATTGTCTTGAGGGCAGGGTTGCTGGGCTTAGCGGCCAGCACAAGCTTGAGATACACGGAGCCTCGGTAAATAACCAGCTGTTTGAAGGAGCCAGAAAGCAGGTTCATTTCAGAAGCTTCCTGGTCCATATTGGACTTTTTTTTTTTAACACTTTCTTCTTTCTTCTAAAAAACAAGTATAGGATGGGGAAAGGTCTGTTTACCTAGAGATTTCAATCTTTATCTCTTGAATTTCATAATGCAATTTTATAGCAATCCAAAAGTTAAATATATAATATTTTTTACATATATATGTAATTTTGCTTACTGCATTATGACAAATCAATTTTATGACTGTGGGCAAAACTAAAATACCATCAAATGACCATACAAATTAAGGTTTTCATTAAAAAAAAAAAAAGTCCTGTAGAGGGGCCCCTGGGTGGCTCAGTTGGTTGAGTATCCGACTCTTGATTTCGACCCAGGTCACGATCTCACGGTTCATGAGATCGAGCCCCACGATGGGCTCCATGCTGACACACAGCCTGCTTGGGATTCTCTGTCTCCCTCTCTCTCTGCCCCTCCCCCACTCACACACGTGCAACATGCATGATCCCTCGGTCTTTCCCTCTCGATATAAACAAACATTTACAAAAAGCCATGGATAATTGTATATTTCTAGATACGACAGGATTGCTGGCACAGACTGGAGAGTACATGATAATATCCTGTAGCACATATTTAGATTAACATAAATCACCAGCAAACTACTCATTATTCGTTGTCTGTGGAATAAATATATCAAGTCACTTCCATCCGTTCCTGTCCGAACATACTCTTCAACTTAACAACTTCTCAGAAACTGAGAAAGGAGCACATTGTCAAACCCGAAAGAAAAAGTAATTAAAATATAGAGAAATACATTATGGGTCTCACTGCCTAGGTCTATGAAGAGTGACTGCTCCATAATAAAAATATTTAAAGTAAATTAACCCCTTTAATTTCAAAATGTGCTTTTTCACACATTTCACTTATTAATAATTGTATCTCTTTTCCTCTCTTGGAATTCTAACCATAATCTAGAAGCATCTCATTGCCTCGGGTGGGAGGCAGTGTTGTGCCCTACATAACACTCAAAGTGAGTTAAAGAGAAGAGCTCCCCTTAAAAGATTTGAACTTGAAAAGGTACATAAAAATAAATGACCAAACTTGAAATAAGAGCGAGTCTTAAGGCATATAATGGTACAGAATGCTTAAATACAGTGAGTTGGGGGTATTTGCTTTCTTGCCTTCCTCGCCTACCTCTCTGTATGACAGATATTTTATGCAGCAATTTTCATTCCTGTTTGGAAACCGTACCTGCACGATATATGTGGTTTAAAACAATTCTTCACTCTGAAACGTGACTAGAGGCCTGTGTGATCAGTTATGACACACTGGCATGCATCTTTTGAAAAAGAGCACAGTGAGCTTTGAATAAATGTTTGTCACTTATTATTGATGAGGAGCATCAATATAAGAAATGGAAATGGGGTGCACTTTTGTGAGGAGAACAATGAGCACAGGGGGTCCAGTCTCAGGGGCGAGAATGGGAGTGACTTTTGGAGAGGTGAGACCCCAGGCTCTGGGAACAACGAGCTTTCTAAGACAAGGAATACAGAAAGGCGTGGAAGGCAGGGGAGGAGACAAAACAGAGTATTTAGGCAAGTGAGTGCAACCATAATGGAAACAAGTCCCTTAGAAGAAGCAAACACACGCGCATATGTTATTGTGTGTGTGCGTGACATCGACACATGCATTTATCTCTACCGTCTCTGGAAATAAAACCTGTTACACTAAAAGTACAGAAGTTTTATAAAATCTGCAAGGACAAAGAAGATGAGAGAGGAAATACTAGCAGGTAAGAGCTGTCGCAGAGCTCTGGGAGAAGCGGAGGGGCCGCAGAGCTGAGAGCGCAAACACCAAACGTGGGCAGAGGGTGGAGCCCAGGGGCAGCAGGGCAGCGAGTAAGAACACCAGAGAGGCAGGAACCCACAGGACAGGTGGGCACGGTCCCTCCGGCCCACCGGCCCTTTGCTGAGCTCCAGGAACACTGGCAGCTGCTCCAGAACACAAGAAGGTTCTTCTGGGCACCCACTGAACAGCTGATGGTTTCCCAACCACATCCGGTCCCCCCACTCAACTTCACGACAGCCAAGCCCACCAGTTTTAACGTTTTTTCCCGTGCAGAGCATCTAACCAGCTTGGAAATAAATTTGCCTCATACAGATAAAATTCCGTAAAGCTCTCCAACCTTTTTATTACAGTAGCGTCCTCAACATTTCTTTAGGCTTTCTGGGTCAATTGAAAAAGACACCTAAAATGGCAGGGTTAATTGACTTCCTTGGTCAAGATCTAACAGTGTACCTTTTCCTGCTTAACATCCCCAGGACTTGTATACTCATAGGATGAGACGTACAATGAATGTTTATGGGGTATAATCCTGTGTTAACAGGAAAAGAAAATAGGCAGGTATCAGACAGACCTGTATTTTGACTTCTGACTATGCCACACACTGGCTGTGTGATTGAATAAATCACTTAACGTCTCTGAGCCTTACACCTACAAAACCGGGCCACAGTATCTCCTTTGCAAAGCTGATAAACTGAGATACTGCCCGTAGCTAGAAAAGAACGTGCTTGACGTGTAATAGCTACTTCACAAACATTAGTTTTCTTCTTTTCTGTTCTTTCTCCTCCATCCCCCGCCCTTCACTCCAACCCTTGTGCTTAGAAAATAAGTAACACGTATTTAGAGGCCCTTGTTTTACGGTCATTCCGAGGCATTTATGGAAAATTTGCCATCCCTTGGTGTTTCTGCCAGAATCTCTGGTCTGTGGCCAAGGTTGACGAAAAGGAGTTTATGTGCAAGAAACTCGCAGTTGAATTGAGGAAACCAACATTCATACAAATTTAAGATTTAGAGCTGACCTATTTCACAAACAGGAAAAATATGACTCCGGATAGTATAACCAAACAAATTAACTCTAATAACCTTTTGTCCGCCACTTATAAATTCCAACCTACCAGCCAGGAATCTGGAAGATACAGGACTGAATTCCGAAGGAAAGACTTAGAAGGTCATCAGCGCTTCCAAAAATGGAAACAGAGTCAAGACTGAGTTATCTTCGAAGATATAACCCTTGACTGCGAGAGGCAGTCTGGAAACTGGGTGACCCCTTGGTTCCTTTCCTCTCGGGGTCTGTAACTGGAAACAGATTAAAATCAGGGGCTCAGGGGGCACCTTCCGAAACTGAAGGGCAGCGCACTTGAAAAACCCCCCACGAAGTTTCTTTCTTTGGTTACAGAGTGTGGATCGTACCAGGAAGTACTTTCTACCATAAAGAATTCAAGCGAATTTTAAAGGGAACGTGGTCTGCAGGAAAAAATTGGACTCTTTGAGCAGCTCCTTCTCTGATGTGGGAATGTCAGGAAACAACTGAAGCAGCTCCATGCCGCAGCGGGTAAGCCACAACAAGCGACAGGCGTCCACGTTCACGTCTTGATCTAAATGGCAGAAAGCACTGCCATCATTTGAAAGAGAAAAATCTTTGTCTGCAAGATGTCATTGATGGATAACTGATCCCAAGGTTTCCTATTAAAATAAATCATGAATATCGTCATTCGCGTTCATTTGACCCCAAAGGTAAACACGGTGTCCAAGCCCCTGTTTACCCAATATTTAGTTACTGAACAGCTACTAGGAGGGGGACACCATAGGGAGAAGGGTACCAAATTCACTGGCATTTCATTCTAACAACATCAACCAAGATTAATATTTGTTGGCTGCTTTCCCTGCCTGGAGAGTGTTAATCTCTTGGCAGGTAGAATCCTAATTATCTGTCCCTTCAAGACAGTTCTAAGAGGGGCGCCTGAGTGCCTCAGTTGGTTAAGTGTCCAACTCTTGATTTCGCCTCAGGTCATGATCTCACAGTTTGTGGGATCAAGCCCCACATTGGGCTCTGTGCTGACAGCTCAGAGCCTGCTTGGGATTCTCTCTCTCTCTCTCTCTCTCTCACCCTCCTCTGCTCATTCTCGCTCTCAAAAAAATAAATAAACTTAGGGGTGCCTGGATGGCTCAGTCAGTTAAGCATCTGACTTCATCTCAGGTCATGATCTCACAGTTCATGGGTTCAAGCCCCTCATCGAGCTCTGTGCTGACAGCTCAGAGCCTGGAGCCTGCTTCGGATTCTGTGTCTCCCTCTCTCTCTCTCTCTGCCCCTACCCTGCTTTCGCTGCCTCTCTCTCTCTCTCAAAAAATAAATAACATTAAAAAAAATTTTAATAAATAAATAAACTTAACAAAACCGGTTCTAAGAGATAGATTTTTTTTACTAATATTTTCATCACAACCCTCACACCCATTGCATATATGAAAAGTTATTACTTGCCCTGGGTTTCCCAGCCAGCAAACGTTGGAGCCTTGGTTTGAACCAAGCAGGTGAACTTGAGCTCACACTACTACATTTGCATGACATTTTACACTCCCCTCCAAGACACGATTTCACGTGATCCCCACAAGACGTTTATTAAGCGGGAAAGGCGTCTATTTGTTTCCAGGCAAACAAACCAAGAACAAATTGAAAGAAGTCACCCATGGTCACAACTCGTTTCTATGTCACAGATGGGATTGAAATCCTGCTCTTGTGCTCTGCTGCGATTTCAATAGGGTCTCCTACAGCTAAATCCAACGAGCACATTCTGACACATCTTTTAAAATACATCCTCAGAAATCTCACAAGTTTTAGGACTTCTGACATTCTGGCATAAAAAATATATATATGTGGCAATAAAGGAAACAGAAGAGCTGGCTTCTTTTAAAAAGAGTCACAGGCTAATGATACGGATGGTTAAATTGTGGGTGCTGAGACCTTTCCCACATAGAAACCATTAGGCAAAGACAAGCGGCTTCTTTCCAGAGCAACAGACGCTGATCCGGTGACACAGCCCTTGGTTATAATGACTCCATCTCCGTAATACCAAATGAATAATACCTGTGCGATCATGCTGTGTGACGGATGTTAGTGCAGTCGAGTGACCTTGATCACCTCCCGTTATTGAACTGTTGCCATAAAGGTTGAGTCTTCATTTTCTTAGCCTGTATTTTGAAGCAAATTCACCCAAACCACAATGGCAGCTTGTGCTTCTAGGTAACCTTCTCTAGCTCACCCCAAGACCGAAATAATAAAATGGTTGTGTGGTCACCCAGTTGTCCGTGGACAAAAGAAGTAGGGAGAAAAGGAAGTTATCTTGTAGTTTTTGAACGGACACCTGCTAATATAGCCTACTGAGTATTTTTAAGTAAAATGTTGATTTCGATAAGTACGGATAGAGCTCTACTTACGGGCTTTGAAACGGAATTAAATTTGGCATCACAAATTAGTTTACGTGACTTGTGAAACTATGAGTTTATATTCTAGAATGATCAAACACCCAATTCAAGACAGCCGCAAAAATAACAAACAAATCAGACATATTTCTAAAGGAACGATGTCCCACCTGGTGTTTTCCTGTCTTCCAGGGTAAGAGTTTCTCACTCATTGGAACCAACAAGTTTAAATCCATCCTTGGTATGATCTGGTGTTCTACTCGTCATTTTTTTCCTGACAATTTGCTACATTTCCTCTGATTTCTTTGCCTCTCCAGTCCACCTCTCTGAATTCTAATTATTTTCTGCCTTCTCTTCCCTCTCTTCTCTTAGCAATCAGATTAAGCATATTATTATAATTTTGTTTTTGTCTCCCCACTGCCCTGCCAAACTCATTCTTGTCTAAAGCCCTAGGCTTTCATCGAGAATTCAGCCAAATTCAATCAATGTAGAGCTCCTGGCCGACGGACATGTAAGCACATATGGAAACAGCATGGCTCATCTTTGCTGTGGCCCTGCCTCTTCACCTGATAAGTCACTGAATTAAAAAATTAGAAAATGTACTTTTATGCTCTTTGATATTTAATTATTTGATTTCATTCCTGAAAGCCAGCAGGGAAATAACTTGGGCATTCCTTAAAAACATTTCGCATGTAAAACTCTCACACTTTAATAAATCAGAATATCTGATTTTAAAGCCAGGATTTTTTTTAAAGTAATATGGGGCACAAACACTCTTTGTCTTTCTCAAATATTCATCGGTTTCCCCTTTGTCATTTTGAACGACAGAAATAAGGTCACTGGAATAAAGCAGCTTCACAAGAAAAAGCATCTTTCATTTCGAGTGCCTCAGTCCTGCCTTAGTGTCTTTATCTGTGATAAATGCCTTGTCTTTGTCTAGCATTATCTACCAGAGAGAAATCAACTGTATATAATTATTACAACCAGGGGATCATTTCTTTTCAGTCTGATATTTAAAAAAAATAAATGGCTGTCAAAAGGAGCTGACACTGAAGACAGTTAAGGAGTTTGGTTGCTCAGTTGCATACGAGAACCCAAGAGCTGGTAACAAATAATAAATTAAAAAAATACGCTGGTAACAAATAATGTCTTTCCACTTGGCATGATGCCATTTTAGTCTGGGTGACTTAATGGTCTCTGAAAATTGGGAGATTATTCTCCTACCCTAAGGTACCCCTAAGAAGATCTGACAAAAATTAGGATTCTCTTCCATGTTTTTTAAAGCTCTACTTGCTTTAATCTTGGGACAACACTGAAAATACCAACATTTAATGAAATGACCTTGATGTGATCATTTTACTTTCTGTTAGAAGGTACTGCTGGATAGTAAATCTTAAATAGATCTCAACAACAACAAAAAATTGTTAACATTAACAATATCATAAGGATCTGCAAAAGGAGCATGAATAAAAGTACCAAACTTAATTATGCCATCATCTTAGTCAGAAAACTGCCTGATAGCTTATAAGCAAGCTAGATCAATGGCTTATCCACTGAAAAGTCCATGGAACGCTAACCTTTCAAAAAGAACACTAAGTGACTTCTGAGGAGGATGGCGGAGAGGGAGGATCCTAAGGTCATCTCCTCCCAGGGATACAACCGGATATAACACCCGCGTCAGTGTAAATAACCCAGAGAACAACTCAACGACTGGCAGAACAGATTACCCACAGTGAAATGTAGAGCAGAGGTCACACTAAAGAGGGTAGGAAGGACAGAGATGTGGCTGGGAGCTACATGGACCTGTGGGACTGCCCACCGGAGGGAAGGACCTGCAGGCACCCCAGGCACGGGGATCCACACAGGGAGGACAAATCCCCATAACATTCGGCTTTGAAAACCAAAGGGGTATAATTATGTGACTTCTTATAATAAGTGGGGTTTAACACCGGGAACTTTAAAAATTAGTGGGCTCGGCTCTGGGAGAGCCAGGAGGGAAACTGAGTCCCTGCACTTAAAGAGACAACACAACAAACAACCTTGCAGAGATACAGCACAGATGTGACCATTTGAAAAATGCCTGGACAGTGATTTGTTCACTAATGTCAGAGCTTGTCTCAGAGGGGCAGGGACCGTCGGGGGAGTTCTCCAGGAACAAAGGAGCTGGCAGGCACCATTTCTGAATCCCACCCTGCCGCCTTGACACACTGACCTCTGTGGGAACCAGCAGAGCAATACTCATTACCGGACTTGCTAACGATGTACCCTGCCCCCACACTCTCCTGCGGATTCACCCCTACAGCCCCGTGGCAGGAATTTCCTGAAGGGACTCCAGGTCTTCTCCTGCAACAGCCCTGCACAAACCTTGCTAACACCACAAACCCTGCCTCCTCCGATACACCGTTGGTGGGAGCCCATTCAAGCAGTGTCACAAGCCTTGCAAGGTGCAAGGAGCTCTGACAGAGGTCATCACCACTCCAAGGTGACTCCCATACCAGGGACAGTGGAAGTCAGTCCGACACACCAGTTCGACTGTGACCTCCAACGGTGGGCTGGGGGCAGACATCTAGTCTGACTGCAGGCCCCACCCACCAATGCAAGCTTCTCAGGGGACAACACAGAAAAAGGATGCTGTGGGTCCATGCTACTGCATCTTTGACAAATGCCTGGTGGGACTCAACTCAAGCCCACGGTAGCCCCAGACTGCCCCACTAACAAGACAGGACCAAAACTGCCAACGGCAGACAAAGAGAGCCACTGCAGATGACTGGACTGAAGGCTAATGGGCTCAGCCACAATAAGGCACATACAACACAGGAACACACAGGAGATACTCCTGAAGCACCCGGTTCTGGTGAACAGGGGACACTGCACTGCAGGGCGCTACGGAACCTCTTCTTCATAAGGTTAGCACCTTCAAGAGCAGGAGATGTGGTTGACTTTCCTAACAGAAACAGACACACAGAGTTAGACAAAATGAGGAGACAGAGGAATATGTCCCAAATGAAGAACAGGATGAGACCTAGGCAAAATGGAGGTAAGGAATATGCCTGATAGAGAATTCAGACCCTTAATGGACAGAGAGAGCACATAAAAAATAAGCAATTGGAGATGAAGGACTCAATAACCGAAATTAAAAAGACACAAGAGAATACATAGGAGACTAGAGGAAGCAGAAGAACAGATCAGTGACCTGGAAGACATAGTAACTGAAGGCAATCAAGCTGAACAGAAGAGAGAAAAATTAAAATAAAAAATGAAAATGGACTTAAGGAACTCAGCAACACAGTAAGAATAACATGTGCATTAGAGGGATGTCAGGAGAAGAGACAAAAGGGGGCAGAAAGTTTATTTGAAGAAATAATAGCTGAAACCATCCTGAATACAGCAAAGGAAACAGAAATCCAGATCCAGGAGACACAAAGAGCCCCCCAAGAAATCAACCCAAGGAAGTACACATCAAGTCACATATTAATCAAAATGGCAAAGAAGTTGTGATAAAGAGAGAATTTTAAAAGCAGCAAGACCAAAGAAAACAGTTACACAGAAGGGAAACTCCATAAATCTCTCAGCAGATTTTTCAGCAGAAATTTTGCAGATCAGAGGGGACTAGCATGATATACTCCAAGTGGTGAAAGAAAAAAGCCTGCAGCCAAGAGTACTCTATCCAGAAAGTCTAGCATTCAGAATAGAGGGAGAGATACAGAGTTTCCCAGATGAACAAAAACTAAAGAAACTCATTACCATGAAACCAACCCTAAGAGAAATGTTGAAGGGGACTCTCTGAGTGGAAAGAAAAGGCCATAAGCAGTAGTTTTTTAAAAAGTAGGAGACACAAAAGCACTAAAATTAAGTAAATCCATAAAAATCAGTCAAGGGATTCACAAAATAAAATTATGTAAAATGAGACACCATATACCTAAGACGTGGGGAGGAAAGGAGTAAAGAATGGGTTTAAACTTAAGCAACCATCAACTTAATACAGACTGTTATCTGCAGAAGATGTTATGTAGAAACCTAATGGTAACCACAAATCAAAAACCAGTAACAGACGTGCAAAAAAAAAAAAAAAGAGAGAGAGAGAAGAAAGTCAGCAAACCATGGAAGACAGCAAGAGAAGAAACAAACAGAGATGAACTACAAAAACAACCATAAAACAACTGACAAAATGGCAATAAATACCTACCTACAAGTAATTACTTTGAATGGAAATGCATTAAATTCCCCAATCAAAAGACATAGGGTGACAGAATAGGTAAAAAAGTAAGACCCATCTATATGCTGCTTACAAGACACTCATTTCAGACCAAAAGACACTTGCAGATTCAAAGTAAAGGATGGAAAAGCATCTATTATGCAAATGCAAATGAAAAAAAAAAGCCAGGGTAGCAACACTTATATCAGACAAGATTGACTTTAAAACAAAGACTGTAACAAGAGACAAAGAAAGCTACCACATAATTGTAAAGGGAACAATCCCACAAGAAGATATAACAATTGTAAATATTTATGCACCCAACAAGAAAGCACCCAAATACACCAAGCAGCTAAATGAACATAAAGGGACTAACCAATAGCAACGCAATAATTGTAGGGGAATTTAACACCCTACTTACATCAATAGACAGATCATCTAAACGGAAAATCAAGGAAACAATGGCTTTAGATGACACACCGGATCAGATGAACCTCACAGATATATTCAGAACATTTAATCCTAAACTGTGGAATATATTCTTTCCAAGTGCACTTGGAACATTCTCCAGAATAGATCACATGTTAGGCCACAAAACAAGTCTCGAGAAATTCCAAGTTTTCCAGTCACAATGCTATAAAATTAGAAATCAACCGTAAGAAAAAACCTGGAAAGAACACAAACACATGGAGGTTAAATAAAATGCTACTATACAACGAATGGTTCAACCAAGAAATCAAAGAGGAAATCAATAAATACATGTAGCCAAATGAAAATGAAAATACAATGGTCCAAAATGTTTGGGATGCAGCAAAGCTGTTCTAAGCAGGAAGTTTATAGTAATACAGTTCTACCTCAAGAAGCAAGAAAAATCTCAGTCAACCTAACCTTACACCTAAAGGAGCTAGAAAAAGAGCAAACAAAAGCTAAACCAGGCAAAAGGAAGGAAATAATAAAAATAACAGGAGAAATAAATGAACTAGAAACTAAAACACAACAAAACAGATCAAGGAAATCAGGAGCTGGTTCTTTGAAAAAGTCAACAAACTGATAAAGTTGTAGCCAAACTCCTCAAAAAATGGGGGGCGGGGGGAAGGGGCTCAAATAAACAAAATCAGAAATGAAAGAGGAGAAACAATGACAGACATCACAAAAATACAAAGGATTGTAAGAGAATATTATGAAAAATTATATGCCTAGAAGAAACGGAGAAATTCCTAGAAATATATAACCTCCCAAAACTGAAGCAGGAAGAAATAGAAATTTTAAAGAGATCAATTACCAGCAATGAATTTGAATAAGGAATCAAAAAAACTGCCAAAAAAACAAAAGTCCAGGATCAGACAGCTTCACAAGAGAATTCTACCAAACATTTAAAGAAAAGTTAATACCTATTCTCAAACTGTTCCAAAAAACAGAAGAGGAAGGAAGGCTTCCAAATTCATTCTACAAGGCCAGCATTACTCTGATACCAAAACCAGATAAAGACACCACTAAAAAACAGAACTACAGACCAATATCCCTGGTGAACAGAGAGGCAAAAATCCTCAACAAAATACTAGCAAACCGAATCCAACAATACACCCAAAAAAATCATTCACCACAGTCAAGCGGGATTTATTCCTGGGATGCAAAGATCCTTCAATATTCACAAATCTATCAACATGATATATCTGATCAACAAAAGGAAGAATAAAAACCGTATGTTCACTCCAATAAATGTAGACAAAGCAGTTGGCAAAATACAACATCTGTTCGTGATATAAACCCTCAGCAAAGTAGGTTTAGACAGAATATACCTCGTGATTAAGGCCCTATATGAAAAACCCACAGCTAACATCATCCTTACTGGGGAAAAACTGAGTTTTTCGTCTATGGTCAGGAACAAGACAGAGATATCCGTTCTAACCACTTTCGTCCAATACAGTGCTGGAAGTCCTAGCGACAGCAACCAGGGAACACAAAGAAATAAAAGACCTCCAGACTGGTAAGGAAGAAGTAAAACATTCATTCTTGTCAGATGACATGACACTATATATAGACAATGCTGAAGACTCCACAAGAAACTACTAGACCTGAAAAAGGAACTCAGTAAGTTCACAGGATACAAAATATACAGAAATCCGTTGCATTTCTATATACGAAGAGTGAAGCAGTTGAAACAGAAAGTTAAGAAAACAATCCCATTTACATGGCATCAAAACTAAGAAAAGACCTAGGAATAAACTTAACCAAGGAGGTGAAAGGCCTATACTTGGAAAAATATAAGACACTGACGAAAGAAACTGGAGATGACACAAATAAATGGAAAGATATTCCATGCTCGTGCACTGGAAGAACCACTATAGTTAAAATGTCCGCCCCCCCCCCAAAGCAATTTACAGATTTAATGCAAAAACTATCATAATACTAACAGCAATTTTCACAGAACGAGAACAAATAATCCTGAAATTTGTATGGAACCACAGAAGACCCCAGTAGCCAAAGCAATCCTGAAAAAGAAGAACAAAACTAGAGGTATCACAATAGCAGAGTTCAAGATATATTACAGAGCTGTAGTAATCAAAACAGTATGGTACTGGCACAAAAATAGACATGTAGATCAACAGAACGCAGAGCGCAGAGGTCAACCCACAATTATATGGTCAATTAGTCTATGACTAAGGAGGTAAGAAAATGAAATGAGGAAAAGTCTTCTCAACAAATGATATTAGGAAAACCGGGCAGCCACAAGCAAAAGAATGAAACTGGACCACTTTCTTACACCAGACACAAAAATAAACTCAAAATGAATGAAAGACCCAAATGTGAGACCTGAAACCATGAAAATCCTAAAAGAGAGCCCAGGCAGTAATTCTTCTGTTCTCTGTAGCGACTTTTTTCTAGATCTGACTCCTAGGACAAGGGAAACAAAAGTAAAAATCACCTATCGAGACTACATCAAATGTAAAAACCTTCTGCACGGCAACAGAAACAATCAACAAAACTAAAAGACAACCTACAAAATGGCTGAAGACATATGTAAAGGACATATCTAATAAACAGTGTCCAAATTATATAAAGAACTTATACAACATAGCACCAAAGGAAAAACCCCCAAATAATCCAATTTAAAAATGGGCAGAAGACATAAATAGACATTTTTTTCCAAAGAAGACATCCAGATGGCCAACAGACACATGAAAAGATGCTCAACATCACTCATCGTCAGGGAAACGCAAATCAAAACCACAATGAGATATCACCCCACTGCTGTCAGAATGGCTAAAATAAAAAACACAAGAAAACAACAGGTGCTGACGAGGATATAAAGAAAAAGGGACCCTCATGTACTCTTGGCAGGAATGTAAACTGGTGCAGCCACTATGGAAAACAGTACGGAGTGCCTTCAAAAAATTAAAAATATAATTACCATACGATCCAGGAATTCCACTGGTGGGTATTTACCCAAAGAATCCTGAAACACTAATTCGGAAAGATATATGAACCCCTATGCTTATTTACGATAACCAAAATGTGGAAGCAGTCCAAGCATGCATTGACA
This sequence comes from Panthera tigris, assembly GCF_018350195.1. NCBI lineage: Eukaryota > Metazoa > Chordata > Mammalia > Carnivora > Felidae > Panthera > Panthera tigris. The sequence goes on from NC_056670.1 coordinate 6,117,868, forward strand.
GATGAATGGATAAAGACGACGTGGTCTATACGCAATGGAATATTACTTAGCCATCAAAAGGATGAAATCTTGCCATTTGCAGCAACAGAGATGGATCTAGAGGGTTTTATGCTAAATGCAGTAAGTCAGTCAGAGAAAGACAAATACCGTATGATTTCAATCATGTGTGGAATGTGAGCAACAAAACAAATAAAGAAAAAAGGAAAACCCAAAAAACAGGCGAAGAGGATGAAGAGTCCATTTTTCGTGATGAGCTCTCAGAAACGAATAGACATATTGAATCACTACTTCGTGAATCTGATAATCAGTATAACGCCACATGTTAACGATCCTGGAATTAAAAGAACAGCAGGTCCACACGCTTTTGAGAAGCGTAGTGATGTAGACACCACCTCATGTCTCCCTTCAAAACACACAGGATCAACGAGACGCTAAACCTGCTGCAAAGAATCCGTGGAACATTCCGATTCCCCACCTATTTCACCAGCAGTGTTGTGAAAGCATCAGAGCATGGCCGGGCCACCTGAGCAGCCGTCCAGGACCCACTGGCTTAATGCCCTGCCGTCTTTAACCTCTTACTAATCTTTAACAAGGGACGCTACCTTTTCACTTCGCAGTGGCTCCCACAATTTGTGTAGCCTGTCCTGAGTCAGGGAGTTGCATTCACACAGACGTGGAGTTGATCTGGGTCCAGTGCCGCCTCGGCAAAACGATGTTAATTTGTGCAGTATCTTGGAGCCGCCTCCCCTTTGAAAAAATATTCGTGGCCACTTGCAGGGTTTTGGGAATTAAGGAAGAGAATGCGTGTACAATGGGCAGCAAGGCCCCCACCTCACATCAGTGCTTAATAAATGGTAGCTCCCTGTCTCCTCCCCACCCTATTTAATCCCTCACCCTCAGAGATGGTACCATGAGGATAGGCCACACCTTGGGGTCAGTACCCTAAAGTCACCCCCGGCGAGCCGGCCCGACTTGAAGGGGTAACGCAAACAGGTCAGACTTAAGCCACACCTCAGCATATAGCCTGAAAGCAAGACGGTGTGGGTCAGTGGCTGTTCCTTGACTCTGTCCATCCCGTGACGAAGAAACTGGTGTGGCTGGCTGGCAGGAGACCCCATGTGCCCTCACGTTCTAGAGGGAGCTTCTGGACTGTCCGGGTGGGCCTTGTGGAGGCAGCGATTTAGAATCTCTTCTGCTGATTTTAGCTGGCCACCCTTCTCCAGCTGATGGAGGAGGCTGAATCTGGAGACTGAAAGAGAATTTCTTTGGCATTCCCTACTCGTGAGGGCATGAGAAGGGACACACGGGATATTTATTTCCTTCTTTATTAGTTTCCTTGAGTTTCTACCGCAAAACACCACAAACCAGTGGTTGAAACAGGAGATTTCTTATCTCTCCGTTCTAGAAGCTACAGGTCCAAGGTCAAGGGGTTGGCAGGGATGGTTCCTCCCGAGGGCTGGGACGGAGAATCTGCTACAGGTCTCTCCCTTCATTCCGGTGACTTGGGGGCAATCGTTGCCATGCCAGGGCTTGTAGACAAATCGCACCGACGTCTGCGTACGTATCTCCGTCCAAATTTCTCTTTTTATGAGGACTCCAAGTCATCCAGAAGTAGGACCCCACCCATTCCAGTGCATCCTCCTCTGAACCAATTACATCGCCAATGATGGGATTTCCAAATAAGGTGCTGTTCTCAGGTACCAAGGTTAGGACTATCACATACGAACGCGGGGGGTAACATTCAACCCGTAACATCCTCTCCCAAGTCGAGGGAGAAGGTCTGCTCGGTGAGGCTCAAGGGATTCTGCCCTTGTCCTGTGTCACCTGAAGGATGTGGAATACCTGTAAACTCTGAGGCTGTACCTGGAGCAGATTCGGCCCGACGACAGGGCAGAGCGGCACCGGGATCCAGCCGCCCTTCCCCTGACAGCGAGACAAAGGTTTCCAGGGAGCCAGACTTGGAGCTAGCCTCAGAAGGTCATCTGCCAGGGGATGCCAGCAAAGGGGCTGAGCAGCCAACCGAAGGAGACGCGTGTCCCCCGTGACGAGGGCTACTCAAGGAGGTCCCTGGCCAGAGTGCCCCTGAGGAATCTGAACCCGTGTCCAAACTTGAAAGAGTCTGTTTTGGTGGCCAGCCCTAATCTGAACTTACTAAGGTGGGGGCCTGCCTGTGATTAAGAGACTTGGAAAGGAACGGAAGCCGTGGAAGGTCTCACCCACGACAGAAGAACGACAGGTCCGTAGCACAAGTGCTGAAGTGAGTAGACAGGTGTAGACTTTTATTATTATTATTATTAAAGTTTGCTTTTATTTTCGAGAGAGATACAAAGAGCAAGCGGGAGAGGGGCAGAGAGAAAGGGTGGGAAAGAATCCCAAGCAGACTCTGTGCTGTCAGTGCAGAGCCCAACACAGAGCTCGAACTCACAAACACTGAGCTCATGACCTGAGCTGAAACCAGGAGTCAGACGCTTAAGTGACTGAGCCACCCAGGTGCCCGAGACAGGTGTCGCTTCTCAGGCTGCATCCCACCGGCCCAGCGGGTTCAATCCATGGGGCACCTGGCTTCGTAGTGCCCGATGTGGGGTGGCGTATCCTGGTGGGGTGCAGGGTAGACAGTTACGGAAACAGACGCACAGCTTTCAAATTACTTCCTCACTCGGCCCCAACTTCCCATCTAAACAGTATCCACATCATAGGGGTTACTTAGAAAACTTAAACAGAGTCTAGATGAAGTACGTAGAACTTACCACACGCTTGATAAACACAAGCCAGTTTCATCCCCTACGGGGGACAAGTACATATCCCGCCTGGGATCCAGGGCAAGGGAGAGGAAATGAAAGTCTGCTCTTATTCAACACTAAATTCCGACACAATTAACCATGTCATTGGAGCTTCAACAAGAATGCTTACACGATTCCTCACACAGTTAAAGAGGCATTTAGAAAGGACAAAGTGCGAGCGCCTGGGTGGCTCAGTCGGTTAAGTGTCTGACTTGGGCTCAGGTCACGATCTCGCGGTTCATGAGTTCGAGTCCCGCATTGGGCTCTGTGCTGACAGCTCAGAGCCTGCTTCAGATTCTGTGTCTCCCTCTCTCTCCACCCCTCCTCTGTTCACACTGTCTCACTCAAAAATAAATAAACGCTAAGGTTTTAAAGTAAAAATTATTATACATGTTGAATTCTGACCTGACAGCAGGTCCTGACTTAAATTCAGAAGCACTTCCTTTATGGATAAATGAAGATCCACACCCGCACACGCTTCAGCAGTTAAAGCTACTTGGACATCTGGAGTTCTGATGCAGAGGTTGCGTTTAAGCAATAGAGATGTTAACATTTGAGTACCGTCTATTATCCCAATATGTTGAAAACGACAGAGTCCATTCAAATGGCAGAGAGGTCCCACAATTCAAAATATAGTGCTTACAACATGTAACATTTGCCTGGAAATCTTTGGAGGAGCAGGATCCCTGCCAGTTCTGAATGTTCTTGGCTAAATTTTCAAATGAAACTTGTTTTGTGCTATGCGGCTTTTTGTTCGCCTCAGAATACAACCAGGGGTATCGAAACTAGAAAGACACTGTGGTGAGCAGTGGAGGAAAACCTTGGCTGAAATTCAAACTGGAATTGAATTATGAAAAGCAGTGAATCTTGAGAGCCCAGAGAAAATGGCTAGGTTACGCATTATTTTCATTTCTGATCTGCTTTTTTTAGGCTATCAAAACAACCCCGGATGATTTGATTTACTGGAAACCATCTCTGAGAATTTACCCAGTAACAAGAGAAAAGTCCATGCAGGATGATAGTCGTGCACAGGTCACGAGTTCCTCTTGTTTTTTGAGTTGCATCTCCGCTTTCATAAGCCTGACCGTTGACACAATTATTGTACCGAACTTCTCAGCGCCTTCGAGACAAATCCCACTGGAAAGGTTACCGTGGAGAGGGCCACGGTTTTCCCCATGCCCTTACACAACAGTCACGTAGCACATACGAAAAGCATAGTGTCCGGGCTGAATTTTTCACATGACAAATTTAGACAAGTGACCTTTATTTAGCATACGATGCTTCGCACTGGGAGAAGGGCCGTTAAAATCATAAAGTGCTTGAACTATTAGGGCATTACAGATGATCTAGTCTTACTCCAGAATGGCACCAAGAAGCAGCTGAGGTCCAGCAAATTCGCCTCCCCCCTCCACCCTCTAGGCTGCACACAGCTTCGTGGAACATTAGTCTCAGACCTGGATCGTGCATCTCGTGCCAATACCCTTTACACTGTGTCGAGCTGCCTCTCTAGCCATGTGAACGCATGCTGTGGGGCACTCATCTTTTAAGTCCTAACCTATCTGAATTTATTTTAGCATGTATGTTAAATCCTACATTCTCTTTGGGGTCCGTTTATACCCCCATAGTTGTTACTCGGAGGAAAAGTGAACAAGAATTTTTTTTTCCTAATCGATTTGCTTTGGGGACGAAAAAAAATTAATTGCCAAGGGGTGTTTGTTCTTCCTATATTATGTTCGCCTTCTCAAATGTCAGGCAGCTCACCCGGGCTCAGAGGTGGTTTATATAAAAGGGTTGGAGAGTGTGGGTTGTCAGCCAGACACTCCCTGTCCAGCTTTGGTAAAATCCCATCACTCCAGGTGCCCAGAAGGAAGTAGGGAGAGAAGGGAGGACCTTGGAGAAGCAGCCAGAGGAAAGGAGCCATTTCTAGACTGTGAAGGGAAGAGAAATCAGCATGTCTCAAAGGAGAGAGGGACACGCACAAAGGGGGACGGCCACACCTTGAAGAGGTGATATCAAGAGCTGGGGAGCACCTGAGAGAAAACACAAGACACATGGGCTCCAGCCACACCAAAGACTCCCGAGCCCTAGGAGTGGTCCCGAAACAGCAGAGCCACAAGGCCTGAAGTCCCCAGACTATGGCGGGTATCTAGCAGTGACCAGTGTCGTCTGATTACTGATGACTGGAAGGACCTCTCCAATGCTTTGGGGATGCCCAGCATCCGAAGACCATTGCACAACCCCAAGAAGAGAGAATTCCCATGCCAGGATCGAACACCCCAACAGAGGCTCAAGGTCAGACATGCATCCATTTAATAAAATAAAGACATGTGTCTCTTGCACAGCTGAGCTTACGGAATGACACACACCCACTGCGTGAACCAGGCTTTTATTCTGAATTGATAGAAGATCTGCAGGCAATTAGATAAGAAGAAAAAGAAACCACTGGATGTCATATCTGCTCCACGTCGTCTGCCAAATATGGTAGAGATCAAAGACTTTCAACCAAGGCATTTGACTGAGCCGGCAACATCTTTCCTTTTTGGAAAATGAGTCAGAATTCTTCACTGAAGATAGAACTGGGATGGAGAGGCACACTGAACAAACAGGGCAGTCTCCTAAGTTTGGTAACAAGTTCTCGTAAAAGTCGTATTTGCTGAGAAATGCTGTGGGAGCCAAGAGGCTGGTCTGGTCTTTGGGAACGTTGTGAAGGAGGTACACTTTGTCACCAGGGATCCTTCCACCCGGCTCAGTTATCATCAGAGCATCCAACACTCTGGCGATGCTGTCTCCATAGAATCACTCCGGAACTTGTTTTTCTTCCTTCTATATCAAAATTTGCCTCTTCTTCCAAGACCCTATGAAATAATCTGAATCAACGATGAAATATATTTCTAATCGCTAGTCTTGATTTCACAGAGACCATCTTTTATAGAGCCCATCACCATTTTGACATACACACACACACCCAGGTAAGAATTTCAACAAGAACAAAGTTTTCGAACACGAGAGACGCTTTATTAAACTACACATATGGTCTTCAAAATCCAGTGATGGTCTCGCCAACCATGCTCCCCCTTTCACTGACACTCCTCTATCAAGAGATAGATAGGCTATCTACCAGGCTGGGAGGAAGTGAAACAGCCACATGGAGCGACTCCGGAAGGGCCACATCTACTCGTTCCCACACCTGCCACCGCTGAGGAACCAGCCAAATCTGGGGTCTACTGCTAGACATGTGAGTTAGCAAGCCCTCAGATGCTTTCAGCTCCTGGCTTACAATAAAGGGGTAGAGATGAGCTATAAATTCAGACTTGTGACCAAATACAATGCTGTGGTTATTTTAAGTCACAGGATCTTGAGAGTTTCTTCAGGAAGGCAGCCCTCAATCACGATACCATCAAAACTGAATCCGTGAGTGACCTTCTAATTTGCTTATCTGTTTGGCCTTCTTAGATTCAAAACTTTTAAAGAAGAAACATTTGTGAAGCTTTGGAAAACGATGTAACAGTCTCAACATTCACTTAAGGTTCATTTGCTACCAGGATGGGGCTGGATCTCATAGTCCCTTCTGTTAGACATCGGGAGAAGACGAAAGCTTCCTTCCAGAAGGCAGGGTTGTTCAGGTTCGAGAATGAAAACTAACCGGTGAACACAGATGCCACTGCCCCTAAACCTCTATGTATATTGAGTACACCTGCCACATACAGCTTTTTAATATTAAGGACGAATGTGGCATGCTAAGACGTTGCTGCCCTGGGGAAAGAAGTGCTGATGCTAGGCTATAAAACTCACTTCCTAACTCCACTTCTTAAGGGGGAGTTCTCTGGACCCTTAAAGTGAGTGGCCCAGTGCCTGGGTACACAAGGCCACAGGATAAACACAGTGGCACATTTCTTGCATACGGGAGCAGAGAAATAAAATATTTTTACACTAGAATTAGTAGCAACATATTATGGATCAGAAAACAAAACGATTGAGACTGTATTAAGAAAAACGAGGATCTTACAAGTAATTTCTTATTTGAAGGAGACTGCCTTGGTTTATGTGCTGGACCCTGGGGTGTTTTCTAATTATCTTTAGCATCTTGTACGATTCCTCTACATTTGACTCATAATTCCAGTTGGCCATCCCAACGGTGGCTGGAAGAACGAACTATATCTTAACAATTAGTTATGCTTTCGATTTGGAATCCTTAAGATTGACTTCTTCACCTTCTTTATCACCATCTATGTTCTATGCTTCTTTGAAGAACCCTTGTAGGAAAGGCTGGTTCAAGGCATACCATCCAGTAAGTAGCAATGAAAAGACAACTCTAACAGGAAAACCCTGCCTGTACATATAAGTTGTTTTCCTTCACTTCAGTTTTATACTTCAAAACTATGTAGCGGTACCTGTCACAGCTCAGTTCTGTGAATGCTCCGCCATCTTGTATTCCTATAACAGCAATGGTTTGAACAGCTCTCATGAAATTTAGTATTAAAAACAGTTTGGTTAAACTCCATGAACGCATCACTTTTGTTCCATCAGAGAACTTTTTCTACCTGGTCCCTGTCTATAATTCCAGAGCCCCCCACTGTACTCATGTGAGAAGCCTGCCTTTATGGGGCAAGTTGCTGAAAATCCCACTGACAGAAGGGGACTGAGATTGTCATGAACTTCTAAGGCACTTCTGGAAGTTTCCAGATTACAGAATCTTTGAGAAAACTGCTAGGGTGGCCAACATATGCCTTTGGGTATCAAGAACAGCACCTAATGCATAGTAACTTCTAGAAAACTTGTTGAATGGATAGGTTTATTGATAAATGTATATATTTTGCACCCGTGTGTGGTATACACACACACAACCACAGAGACTTAAATTTACTTTGCTTGTCATGCATTATTATTTTTCGCCCTAGAAAATGCTGAAGAACAGAATCCCAGTTATAATCCTTTGAAGTGACTGCTAAGGAAGCGAGAGCAAGAGTCCAATCTATAGACAAGGTTGAAGGCACTGTTGAAGATACCAAATATAAAACACGAGTAATTGCAAGATACTGTTCATCCTTCCAACTACATAGAAATATGAGTAAAACGTAGTGGGATCTTGCAAGACTGTGATGGATACATGTTATAGAAAACTCAGTGGCCTGAATGAGGGGATGTCAACTGAAAACTGGGTGCCGGAGCTGGGTGGGAGATGGCGGACGAAGAAACTACACAGCAACGCTGAGATGTGACTCTGGAAAATCACTTCCATCCTGCATCTGCTCTCAGATCATCTTTCCCAGGGGATTTTCTCAGAATACAACAATCCTGTGTGATAGTAAATGTTTTGCATGGGAAAGGAGAATGTGAGCAGGGGAGAAGATCCATGGCAAAAATAAGGGAAATGCTAATTTTAACAGACTCTTCAAAGTTTTTTGAGAGCAGTATTTCTCAGAATCTTTAATATCCTAACACACATTGCATATTTCCAAGAAGGGAGTATGACACACAGAGTTCCCAACTGTAATAACTTTCACTTTTCAAGGAGCATCCTGTAGAACTAGGTCTTGCCAAACACATTTTGGATAATGCTACTCTAAATCCAAGTACAGGCTATGAGCTAACGACGGTTAATCTTGAAATTACAATTTCAGAGAGTAATAATGGCCCCGCATGTCTCCCTGATTCTTGATGGGGTAGGAAACATGGCTGGATTTGTGCGGTTGAAGGGTACATCTTCTTTCACGGATAGGAGACTGGAAAATAGGCAATAATGAATGCACCTCTTGGAGAGTCCATGAATGAGCGTAGATGGAGGACAGAAAGCCCATGAACTAAGATAAAAAGAAGAAATCAAAGTGATACCGTGTGAGAAAACTCTTCAGACTTCATAGCCAGTTGGAGAATAAAGAGTTTACATTGCTGTAGTGCAGAGAACAGACCTAATAGAGGTCTATTATACCTTCCTCTACTTACTAAGAAACATCGGACAAATTATAGATAATTACATGTTTCTTAAGTGTGGCCCATAGCCCCACGAGGCTCCTCAGTATCTTGCAATCTGATTTTCTTAAAGTCAGTCTATCTTTGGTTTTACAGGCAGGTGACCTAACTTCATAGCGATATTTAATACATGACACGAGTAAAGGCCATTTACTTATAACTTATCCAATGAATCATTAAGGTTACTAAGACTCAGTATTGATGAACCAACATTAGTGCATTACAAGAGCTTAGCAACTTGTCTCAGTCAGCCTTTTACTAAGAAACATGTCATTCAGTGCTTCACAACTTTGGGAAGTTCAAGTGTACATGCGACAGGCAGAAACTTGGAATTTCTATGATTTTCTGCAAGGCAGAGCCCAAGTGCTGCCTTGACTTTGCCATGGTTTGCTGTTCTATATCATCACCATGAATTTCATTCGTGATGGGTTGTTCTGTTAATCCTGCAACAAAGCCTATAGACCACTCTGACTAGACGTTGAGCTGTAATTTTCAAATATTAATTTCTAAGACATGTATGAAATGTTTTTCTTTTTTTTTTTTAATTTTTTTTAACGTTTATTTATTTTTGAGACAGAGAGAGACAGAGCATGAACGGGGGAGGGTCAGAGAGAGGGAGACACAGAATCTGAAATAGGCCCCAGGCTCTGAGCCGTCAGCACAGAGCCCGACGCGGGGCTCGAACTCACGGAACGTGAGATCATGACCTGAGCCGAAGTCGGACGCTTAACCGACTGAGCCACCCAGGTGCCCCTATGAAATGTTTTTCAAATGTGGATCATCTTTTAACCCTACTGCTATCACAAATCTACAAAAATACATACCATTCAACGTGCCCACTCACTTGTAATGGCCACGACACCTCGTCGATGATGAGTAGACTATGGATTTATGCTGGCGAAATGATTTGCCATATAAGTTACCATGTTAAAACTTAACGGGGTTATTTTTATATTTTTAGCCCATTTTTATTACATAAGACCATGAAGACAAGCATATACTGCAACATCTAATTTTATCCTTTTCCAATGCCTTCACAGAATTCTACTCTTTTTCCACTAGAAAGGGGGACTATTTGGAGAAGAAGTTGTCAATGGGCTAAAAAAATTTTTTTTTAGTTTTTTGGGGTTTTTTGATAATCACAGTGTTCTAACATGAAAGAAACACTAAATGGAAATTGCTAGTCTGGATTTAATTCTGACTTCCTATTAGAGCATAAAGAGCGAAACAATACAAGGTTAGAATTACATAACCTTTTACTTTTGTAGAGTTTATAATGACAAAGCAGGGTGAGATGCCAGACTGATACCCAGTATTTTCACCATGAAGGTTCCCTTTTGTAATAGTCACTCAGCAATCCCATCATTGAGCTTTCTGTCCTACAGAATGCGTTTAAGTCAAAAGTTATTTTCTTATTTCCTTACTTCATAATCAAATAAACATGTCATTACCACTCAGAGTCTCTGATGTGCAAGAGAAAACCAGCTGAACACAGTAAGTTGGTTTGAATCCCAGGCAAATGTCCGAGTAAGCCTCTGTATTTAGTCAATTTCTGATTTACAAATTTTAAACATTAAAACTTTCTAGTAGATCTCTATTTTCTGGAGATCAAAAGAACACCAGATTGGACACAACTGCCCTAAATGTTTCCAAAACCTATAAAAATCATATTTATAGAAAAAGTCAAGTATGATCCCATTCTCAGTGCTTAAGGGAATTGAGCACGCTGGACTGGAAATCAGAAGACCCAAGTTCCCCTCTCTGCGTCAGTGTCCTTACCAAAATACTGATGACTAACGTTAGGGCAGCACGCTATATTGCTTAAGAGCACGGCCACCAGAGGAAGAACTCCTGGAATTGCATCCTAACTCCACGAAATTACTTAACCTCATCAAGGCCGTCAGAATCAAATTGTTAAGAAGAAATCTTAAGAGCAGACGTAGAAAGAGAAGACATATTGCATACAAAGGAACAAGCATAAAAATTACCATAGATATTGTGCGCCCCCAAAAAACCACGCAAGCCAGAGGGCAATGCAATAACACCTCCAAAGCGCTAAAAGAAAAAACCAACCTAGAATGCTATATCCAGCAAAAATACCCTTCAAAATGAAAGATAAATAAAGACATGTGTCTCATTTGAAAAGGTAAAGAATAACGGCACCCACCTCCTAGAGCTTTTATAGGTGATGGGGATTTAAAAATAAGTATTTCCCGATGAAAAGACGGCATGAGGGGAGACTGGGTGGCTCAGTCGGTTAAGCGTCCGACTTCAGCTCAGGTCATGATCTCGCAGTCCGTGAGTTCGAGCCCCGCATCGGGCTCTGGCTGATGGCTCGGAGCCTGGAGCCTGCTTCTGATTCTGTGTCTCCCTCTCTCTCTGCCCCTCCCCCGTTCATGCTCTGTCTCTCTCTGTCCCAAAAATAAATAAACGTTAAAAAAAAAGAAAAGACGGCATGAGATTAATAGACCCCCCTGAGGAAGAAGGAGAGGTTAAGTACAACTGTTTGTTTTATGAGTAGATCATACCAATAATATGCCTTTCTTAGTCAATTTAAGCTACCGTAACAAATTACCATAGATTAGGTGGCTTCCAAGCAGAGACTTCTTTCTCCCGAGTTCGGGATGCTGGCAGTCTGAGATCAGAATGCCAGCCTAGTTAGGATGTGGTAAGAGCCTCCTTCTGGGCTACAGACCGCCAACCGGTCCCACTGCAAAGAACATGGCAGGAAGAGAATCACACCAACATTCAGTCCATATCCATGTCTATTCAACTAGAAGGTAAACTCTTTGAAAGTCTGAAATTCCATCTTAGCATAATGCTCTGTGCTCAACTTTCTAAGAATTTCTCCTACTCTAAGTCACTTATAAAGCACTTTCACATACTAGAACAAGGTCTTTAGTTTTCGCATTCAATCGGTGGTGACACTTCCCAGGTTCTTCGGGGGATGGAGTGCAGGTGACAGACTTGCAAACAGGCAGATATCAAAGCCCAAACATTACGATATGTAGCATCCTAGGATGCTACGAGGACCCAGAGGATGGACAGCCGACCCAGGGTTTGGGCACCAAGGAAGTCTTTTTCGAGGACATGCACTTAAACGGTGTCCTAAACAACAAAAACAGGGGAGTAGTCAGGATTGATCAGAGGCTCGGGGAGTTTGAAGAGGGTTTGTTATAGGATCTTGAGCAAGTCATTTGATCAATCTGAGCCTCAGTTTCTCAGTGTTAAAAGGGAGATAATAATATCCTCTTCACCAACTTGTGGTTAGAATGAATGAACTGAAGGAACAGAAAACTGCCTTAAAGCCCCCAATGGGGGTAAAGCACAGATACTGGCCAAAGGTGTTACCCACTAGCCTTTGAATGGCTTTAGGGAATAAATGGTATTCAGAAAAAGTGGGGAAATAACATGGCATTTCCCCCTTATCATAGAAGCCTGAAATGAATCTTGCTTGAGTCAAGCACGCTAGCCTATTTCAGGCAGTGCATTTCTGCCATCAGAAGTAGTAATTTTACTCAATCATAATAACAAAGATTTAGTAACGGTGACATAAACAAAAAATACAGGGGCACTGGCTGAGAAGGACAGAGAACGTAAGTTTCAAAACTTGCAGGTAAACCACAGGGCTGGCAGAGCATTTAATACAGTATAAGCTGATAGTGCCTGACTGAAAAATGAAAGAGAGGGACCCTGGTCCATTTGTTTCTAAACCTGTATCCCCGTCCCCTTGCCAAATACAACACACATCATGAAAGATGTACATTCCGTGTTTGTCGAATTGCAACTACTTACTTTCTGGAAGCCTGATGTCCTGTGCACAGTATGTGAAAACACCAAACGCCTATGACCCAGATGAGGACGCCCTACGGAAAGCTTTCCCGATGCCCCTTTGCTGCTAGGGCAATGTGCTCTTTCCCACTAGACCCCTGACCTCCTCCCCAGCGCTCCTCTGTCATCACCCTTACAGGGCTGATCAAAACTCTCTTTACTGGGCTTCCCCCACCCATTTCTGTGAGCTCCTCACCCGCTGTACCTGGATGAATTGTGTTTTCCCAGGATGTAACACAGTACCTGGAATATTACAGGCACTCACTTAAATATTTACTGAGATACACTAACCCAAAATAGGATTCTGACTGGGGTCTTAAGGAATTGGCTGTTTGTCCTGGGGGGTGGGGATGGGAGGTCCTGTTTTCCTAACCTACAAAGGGAATGGAAACTCTAGGGACAAAATGAAATGCTCGAAACACACAGACTTAAAAAACAGCACAGTATCTGGAACATAGTAGGTGTTGAGTAAATATTTAATGAAGATACAGTGAGATACAAGCCCAGTAATTGTAATTTGGGATGCTTGCAAGAGCCTGGGAAAGCAGCTTAACTGCAATCTGGACATTCTTTCACAGTTAAGTCAAGTCATTATCGTACTTAGAAACTGGTTCAATGAGGATTGCAATGAAAATGCTTGCTCATCTAGAAAGAAATTTTATTTAGCCAGAAGACCGTTCCACGGCAGAGTGGGCGTGGTCTTTCTGCTGAATCACTTGGAAATAATTTTTCAACACATTAGATGTACGTGCTGGGAAATCATCCAAGTTCCTATCATGCGACAATCAAGGCACTTCTGCTGTGAGAAGAGCGTCAGTCTCACCCTATGTCACTTGGACAACAGGATGCACAAGAGCCACACAATGTCACCCCAGTCTCCATACGTTGTTTTCAGCCCATCTACGTCACGCCACACTACAGAGTCAGGAAGAACAGCAGGACGGGACAAGCCAGTGTGAGGTTCTCCATCCTCCTCTCCACGGCCCTTGGCCACCGGTGCAAGAAGACTGCCGAGGGACCAGTCTTCTGCAGGCACAGCTTCACTACTGATAGGCCACCGAGACTTGAAGTCTAAAAAAAAAATTGTTTTCAAGATAATTTTTTCTGACAAAAATTTTTTCCGATAAGTTTTTACAGCTGGGATCTAATTAATCACTACTCTATGCCCACTGCAACAGCAGACTCCCGTAGTTTGCAGAAATAAAGATAACGCCATCTCACGTCAGCTCATGTAAGAAACGGATAGTGCCCTCTGGGGCATCTCAAAAACAGAAGAAGAGAATGTCCACCCAGCAGTGACTCCCATAAGACAATGACACCTTCTTCCATCAACAGCTATCAATTAGCTGAACACCCCAGTGATGTGCTTCTAACTGAGGCTACCAGTGAAGGTTTAAGAGCAGAACCAGAAGCAACAGGGACAGGAGATGAGACACAGCTGACATAAAACCCTACAGAAACCCTATTAGCTACTAGTCATGTTCACAGTCAAACGGTATTAAGGTTTTCATTCTCCCGTAGCTTTTAAAAATGTCTAAAATTTCCTTTTTATTCCTAAAGGACCCACACACTTTGTTCCTAAAAATCAGAATATTCAAGTATCTCTTCCTACACATTTGGTTTTTTTTTTTTTAACCTAGAAAACATGTGAGAGCCACTGACCAAGATGATTTAAGAAAAACACCCCTTGTGGTTTTGGGAGGAGCCAAGATGGCGGAACAGCATGGAAGTTTTTTGTGTGTCTCATGTCCATGAAATACAGCCAGACCAACCCTAAACCATCCTGCGCACCTAGAAAACTGATCTGAGGATTAACACAACAATCTGTACAACCTGAGCCACAGAATTCAGCAGGTATGCGGCATGGAGAGGTGAATGTGGGGAGTGAGAAGCCATGGAGGGCAGGGAGCCACTTTTGTGTGTAGAGAGAGGATGGGGGCGGTGGGGGGAATACAGGAAAAGCACCCCTCCCCAAAAGCAGCTGGAGACAAAATGGAAAATTGGAAATAGCCGCAGGGACTGAACTAAAAAGGGAGAAAGGAGAGGGTTTAAATTCCATTAAGACTATAAACAAGGGGAGCACAAAGTCTGCAACTCCACAGCTCCATAACTAGCCGTGCTCTGGTGGGAAGGACGAATCCCCAGGAGCAGAGTGGGGTCCGGGAGGTTCTCAGGCCACATGGGGAGAAGCAGTTCCATTGCTGGAAGGACATTTGGTAGAGGTAAGGCCACCTGGGCCCAGCAGACCCCAGAGAATGGCCACATTCGCTGGTGCTGGAAAAAGATCACTGGGGGTGAAGCCTGGTGCCAGATGTGTGTTGTGAGTTTCCATAATCCCTGAAAAGCTGCTGCTACACTATCTCGCGAACTTCTTCTGGAATGGGCTGGCACCTGGCCACAGTTGCTGGGGTTCGGTGGCAGCAGGGTCCAGCAAGCGTTCCTGGGTGCGGCCAGCACCCAGCCATTGCTCAGTGAGACCCTCAAAGCCGCAGTCCTTCAGAAGTGGGGGGCCAGGAAGGCAGCCGCATGTGAGATAAAATTCGGGAGGGAGGTGCCGCCTGGGGCCTGGTCACAGACAGTGTGGAAGCAGGGAGTGGATGGAAACTGAAGACAAAGAACGGGTACGGAAGTGCTGATTGGGGAGAACAGAATTCTGATACTAGAGACTGGGTAGCCGAGGGACACCATTTTCACCGCTCCCAGGCATGCGCATATGCACCTATGAGCACCACAACAATCCACCCCAGTAGGCTAAGCAGAGCCATCTAGTGGAGAATGGAGCCATTACACTAAGCTCCGCCCAACAGGGCCAACCTCGCTCTTCAAGAACACACTTAGTTCATAAACACACGCCTGCTTAGTTTATGGACTATAAAGCGCTTCATAGTTTAACTTCTGGGGGAAAACGAAGTAATTTCAGTCATATTTCAGTCTGTTAGCCAGTCCAACTATTCAATTTTCTTTAATTCTTTTTTCTTCTCTTTTTAAATTCATTTCTTTTTCTTAAATACAGAAAAAGAAAAAATTCGTTTTTATTTTAAATTTTTATTAAAAATATTAAAAATTTTTTCCTACCATATTTTTTACTTTTGTGTAAATTTTTTCAAATTCTATTTTACTTTCATCATTTCATTTTGGTCTACTTCAGTGTATTCATTTTTTCAAATTTTCAAATGATTTCCTTGTTTCTTTTATCCCCCTTTTTTTCCTCTAATCTATCAAGCCACTTTCAACACCCACACCAAAACACATCTAGGGTCTAGCATCATTTATTCAATTTTGTGTGTGTGTGTGTTTGCTTTTAATTTTTTAACTTTATTATTTTTTATTTTTACTTTTTTTAATTTTAATTTTTTCTACCTCATTAATTCCTTTTCTCCCTTCAAAATGAAGAAATGAAGGAATTCACCCCAAAAGAAAGAGCAGGAAGAAATGACGGCCAGGGACCTAACCAACCCAGACACAAGCAAGATGTCTGAGCCAGAATTCAGAATCACAATAACAACAATACTAGCTGGAGTCAAAACTAGATTAGAATCCCTTTCTGCAGAGATAAAAGAAGTAAAAGCTAGTCAGGATGAAATAAAAAATGCTATAACTGAGATGCAATCTCAAAAGGATGCCATGTCAACAAGGCTGGATGAGGCAGAACAGAGAATCAGCAATATAGAGGACAAACTTATGCAGAATAATGAAGCAGGAAAAAAAAGAGAGAGATTAAGGCAAAAGAGCATGATTTAAGAATTAGAAAAATCAGTGACTCATTAAAAAGGAACAACATCAGAATCATAGGGGTTCCAGAAGAGGAAGAGAAAGAAATAGTGGTAAAAGGGTTATGTGAGCAAATCATAGCGGAAAACTTTCCTAACCTGGGGAAAGACACAGACATCAAAATCCAGGAGGCACAGAGGACCCCCATTAGATTCAACAAAAACCTACCATCAACAAGGCATACCATAGTCAAATTCACAAAATACTCAGGCAAGGAGAGAATCATGAAAGCAGCAAGGGAAAAAAAAATTCCCTAACATGCAAGGGAAGACAGATCAGGTTTGCAGCAGACCTATCCACAGAAGCTTGGCAGGCCAGAAAGGAGTGGCAGGATATATACAGTGTGCTGAATCAGAAAAATAGGCAGCCAATAATTCTTTATCCAGCAAGGCTGTCACTCAAACTAGAAGGAGAGACAAAAAGTTTCCCAGACAAGCAAAAATTAAAGGAGTTTGTGACCACTAAACCAGCCCTGCAAGAAATTTTGAGAGGGACTCTCTGAGGGGAGAAAAGATGGAAAAAAAAAAAAAATATATATATATATATACATACATATATATATATATATATATGTATATATATATGTATGTATATACATATATACATACATATATATATATATGTATGTATATATATAAATACCAAAAGCAACAAAGATTAGAAAGGACCTGAGAACACCACCAGTAACTCCAACCCTACAAGCAACATAATGGCAATAAATTCATATCTTTCAGTACTCACGTCAATGGACTCAATGTTCCAACCAAAAGACATAGGGTAACAGAATAGATAGAAAACAAGATCCATGTATATGCTGTTTACAAGAGACTCACTTTAGACCTAAAGACACCTTCAGATTGAAGTAAGGGGATGGAGAATCATCTTTCATGGCACTGGTCAACAAAAGAAAGCCAAAGTAGCCATACTTCTATCAGACAATCTAGACATTAAAATAAAGACTGTATCAAAAGATGCAGAAGGACATTATATCATAATCAAGGGGTCTATCCACCAAGAAGACCTAACAATTGTAACATCAATGAGCCAATGTGGCAGTACCCAAATATATAAATTAATCACAAACATAAAGAAACTCATTGGTAGTAATACCATAATAGTAGGAGACATCAACACTCCACTGACAGCAATGGACAGATAATCTAATCAAAAATCAACAAGGAAACAATGGCTTTGCATGACACACTGGACCACATGGACTTAATAGATATATTCGGAACATTTCATCCTAAAGCAGCAGAATATACATTCTTCTCAAGTGTACGTGGAACATTCTCCAGAATAGACCACGTACTGGGACACAAATAAGCCCTCAGCAAGTGCAAAAAGATCGAGATCATTCCGTGCATATTTTTAGACCACAACGCTATCAAACTCAAAATCAACCACAAGAAAAAAATTTGGAAAGGTAACAAATACTTGAAGACTAAATAACATCCTACTGAAGAATGAATGGGCTAACCAAGAAGTTAAAGAGGAAATTAAAAAGTACATGGAAGCCAATGAAAATAATACCACAACCCAAAACCCCTGGGATGCAGCAAAGGCGGTCATAAGAGGAAAATATATAGCAATCCAGGCCTTCTGAAAGAAGTAAGAAAGATCTCACATACACAACCTAACCTTACACCTTAAAGAGCTGGGAAAAGAACATCAAATAAAACCAAAAACCAGCAGAATACATGAAATGATAAAGATCAGAGCAGAAATAAATGCTATCGAAACAAACAAACAAAAAAACCCAGAACAGATCAATGAAACCAGAACCTGGTTCTTTGAAAAATTTAACAAATTGATAAATCACTAGCCAGTTTGATCAAAAAGAAAAAGGAAAGGACCTAAATAAATAAAATCAAGAATGAAAGATCACAACCAACACAGAAGAAATAAAAACAATAATAAGAGACTATTATGAGCAATTATATGCCAATAAAATGGGCAATCTGGAAGAAATGGACAAATTCCTAGAAACATTTACACTACCGAAACTAAAACAGGAAGAAATAGAAAATTTGAACAGACCCATAACCAGTAAAGAAATCAAATTAGTAATCAAAAATCTCCCAAAAAACAAGAGTCCAGGGCCAGATGGCTTTCCAGGGGAATCTGACCAAACATTTAAGGAAGAGTTAACACCTATTCTCTTGAAGCTGTTCCAAAAATAGAAATGGGAGGAAAACTACCAAACTCTTTCTACAAAACCAGCATTACCTTGATTCCAAAACCAGACAGAGACCCCACTAAAAAGGAGAACTATAGACCAATTTCCCTGAGGAACATGGATGCAAAAATCCTCAACAAGATTATTAGCCAACTGGATCCAACAATACATTAAAAAAATTATTCACCACAACCAAGTGGGATTTATACCTGGGATGCAGGGCTGGCTCAATATCCACAAAACAATTAACGTGATTCATCACATCAATAAAAGAAAGGACAAGAACCACATGATCCTCTCAATAGATGCAGAGAAAGCATTTGACAAAATACAGCATCCTTTCTTGATAAAAACCCTCAAGAAAGTAGGGACAGAAGGATCATACCTTGAGATCATAAAAGCCATATATGAATGATCCAATGCTAATGACCCAACCTTTCCCCCTAAGGTCAGGAACAGGACAGGGATGTCCACTCTCGCCACTATTATTCAACATAGTATTGGAAGTCTTAGCCTTTGCAGTCAGCCAACTCAAAGAAATAAAAGGTATCCAAACCAGCCAGGAGGAGGTCAAACTTCCACTCTTTGCAGATGACATGATACTCTATATGGAAAACCCAAAAGATTCAACCAAAAAACTGCTAGAACTGATTCATGAATTCAGCAAAGTTGCAGGATATAAAATCAATGCACAGAAATCATTTGCATTCCTACTTACTTACATTGCACCAACAATGAAGCAACAGAAAGAGAAATCAAGGCATTGATCCCATTTACAACTGCACCAAAAACCATAAAATACCTAGGAATAAATCTAACCAAAAAGGTAAAAAATCTATACACTGAAAATTATAGAAAGCTTATGGAAGAAAATGGAAAAAGATTCCATGCTCCTGGATAGGAAGAACAAATATTAAAATGTCAATACTACCCAAAGCAATCTACATATTCAACACAATCCCTATCAAAGTAACACCAGCATTCTGCACAGAGCTAGAACAAACAATCCTAAAATTTGTATGGACCCAGAAAAGACCCCAAATAGCCAAAGCGATCTTGAAAAAGAAAACCAAAGCAGGAGGTATCACAATCCCGGACTTCAAGCTATACTACAAAGCTGCAATCATCAAGACAGTATGGTAATGGCACAAGAACGGACACTCAGATCAATGGAACAGAATAGAAAACCCAGAAATGCACCCATAAATGTATGGCCAACTAATCTTTGACAAAGCAGGAAAGAATATCCAATGGAATAAAGAGTCTCTTCAGCAAGTGGTGCTGGGAAAACTGGACAGCAACATGCAGAAGAACGAACCTGGACCACTTTTCTACAACCAACACAAAAATAAACTCAAAATTGATGAAAGACCTAAAAGGAAGACAGGAAGCCATCAAAGTCCTCGAGGAGACAGCAGACAAAACCTCCTTGATCTTGGCCACAGCAACTTCTTACTCAACACGTCTCTGGAGGCAAGGGAAACAAAAGCAAAAATGAACTATGGGACCTCATCAAAATAAAAGGCTTCTGCACAGCGAAGGAAACAATCAGGAAAACTAAAAGGCAACTGACAGAATGGGAGAAGATATTTTAAAATGACAGATCAGATAAAGGGCTAGTAGCCACAATCTATAAAGAACGTATCAAACTCAACACCCAAAAAACAAATAATCCAGTGAAGAAATGGGCAAAAGACATGAATAGACACTTCTCCAAAGAAGACATCCAGTTGGCTAACAGACACATGAAAAAATACATGGGAACACAAATCAAAACCACAATGAGATACCACCTCGCACCTGTCAGAATGGCTCACATTAACAACTTAGGCAACAACAGATGGTGGCGAGGACGCGGAGAGAGAGGATCTCTTTTGCATTGTTGGTGGGAATGCAAGCTGGTGCAGCCCCTCTGGAAAACAGTATGGAGGTTCCTCAAAAAATTAAAAATAGAACTACCCTAAGACCCAGCAATTGCACTACTAGGCATTTATCCACGGGATACAGGTGTGCTATTTTGAAGGGACATATGCACCCCCATGTTTATAGCAGCACGATCAACAATCCAAAGTATGGAAAGAGCCCAAATATCCATTGATCGATGAATGGATAAAGGAAATGCGGTATATTTATATAATGGAGTATTACTCAGCAATCAAAAAGAATGAAATCTTGCCATTTACAACTACGTGGATGGAACTGGAGGGTATTATGCTGAGTGAAATTAGAGAAAGACAAAAATCGTATGACTTCACTCATATGAGGACTTTAAGAAACAAAACAGATGAACATAAGGGAAGGGAAGCAAAAATAATATAAAAAAGGAGGGGGATGAAACATAAGAGATGCTTAAATACGGAGAACAAACAGAGGGTTATTGGAGGGGTGGTGGGAGGGGGGATGGGCTAAATGGGTAAGGGGCATTAAGGAATCTCCTCCTGAAACCATTGTTGCACCATATGCTAATTTGGATGTAAATTAAAAAAAAAAAATTAAAGGGTGCCTCGGTGGTTGAGTCGGTTAAGTGTCCAACTTCGGCTCAGGTCGTGATCTCTCAGTTCATGGGTTCAAGCCCCACGTCAGGCTCTGTGCTGACAGCTCAGAGCCTGGAGCCTGCTCGGATTCTGTGTCTCCTTCTCTCCCCGTCCCTCCCCATTCACACTCTGTCTCTCAAAAAATGAATAAACATTAAAAAAAATTTTTAAATAAAATTTTAAAAAATAATACGAAAATAAAAAAAGAAAAAAGAAAAGAAAAACACCGCTTGTAACCTCTCCACACTGTTGCCAAATGGCTCAAATCATGGAGAGAGACAACTCAGATAAAACAAAACTCTGCCCTTTAATGACGTCACATACTTTGCTGTGGACGTTATATTCAAAACTTTACTCAAAGCAGTCACACCTGTATTGGGTCTTGTTTCAAAGTTTTACACAAGGGTCTGAACTGGAAAGCTCCTCAGGGACTTTACCTCGTTAGGATAAAATCCACATCCCTTCACATGTTCCACAAGGTCCAGTCCTCACAGTCATTATGCACAGATGTGAGCCGGAATAAGGAACGAGAAAGTGATGTAACCCGAACCCTGGTCCATGCTCTGACCTGTAAGCCCTATGCCTCCCGACAGGAGCTGGACCCTCTCTCTTTCTGGAAGCTCACTGCATGCCACGCTCCGACGCCCACTATACCCCAGCTACATGGTTCTTCTTTCTGGGCTTCAAAGGTGCCCGTGTCTTTCTCCACGTAGGTCCTTCGCACATGTCCTTCCCTCTGTCTAAAACGCTCTTCCCGCTGTTAGAACAATGGGCTCTTCCTCTTTTCCGTCCCCATTTAAATGCCACCTCATAGGAGTCTCATCTTTGACCACCCCCTCTAAAACAGACCCCTCCTTCCCTCTTTAATTTTGTGCCACAGCACCTTTGGTACCTTCCTAGCATTCATCACCATTTGAAATCTTACTTTTTAAAAAATGTATTTATTTTGAGGAAGACAAAGACAGTGTGAGTGGGGGAGAGGCAGAGAGAAAGAGGAGATAGACTCCCAAGCAGGCTCTACACTGTCAGCACAGAGCCTGACATGGGGCTGGACTCCACAAAACCACGAGACCATGACCTGGGCCAAAACCAAGAGTTGTACACTCAACCGACCAAGAGATTTCACTTCTTTGTCGGTTCCGTGATTTATTGCTTGCTTTTATTCCCAGACTAGAGGCTACATAGGATTGGGGCCGCTGTGCTCTCAACACCAAGAACAATGACTGGCCCAAAGTAGGCCCTCGATAAATAACTACTTGCTGAATGAATAAAGGAATGAATGACGTGCTAAAAGTTGCATTAATTCTAAACCTTAGCGGTGCTTTCTCGGCAGCTCACTGATCGTGCACACATGGATGGTCTTGGAAAGCAAGTGGTGTATTGCCCGATCGTGGCAGTAAGTGTCCAATTACAGAGCTAATGACCACTTAGAATGACAGATGTAGGGATACGGGAAGGATGTAGGAAGTATGGAATGCACAAATAAACATCTGTCACTCCTAGAGTAACCTGCAACCTTAAAAACAATTCTACTTTTTCCAGGCCCATTGTGAGCAAACCTCTCCTTAAATATCACCACTTACTCCCGTACGACTCCCTCCCCAAGTAGCTCCATCCAGAAAGTTCTGTCAGGAAGACACTCCTTACCCTGAGCGGAAAACTGTCACCCTATCACTTGCAATCATTTGTCTTCATTCTACTTGCTGAAACAACATACAATCCGTGAAATGCCTTGGTTCCGGTACACAAATAACCGTCCCTGCTCACGTGCCCAGTCTGGAGCACAATACCCCCAGTGGGAGTAAACAGGGTGAGAACAGCACATCTTCCCTTCGCGATTCTACCCTTCTTCTCACGTGGCCACAAGTCTGTTTATCGAATAAAACAGGATAAAAGTAAAAGAAAATCAGAAAAATCTAAATAATATGCTCACACATTGATGCGCCTGAACACCTGGTTGATTCATAGATCACCTACAGATGGTCCCTAAACTGGTCACAAATGCTTCCATGAGGTCACTTCTAATTATGAGATTTATTTCATGGCTCCTTCAGGGGGAAAGTTTTTCCCTCATTTCCCCCTTCAACATCTTTTTGTTCAGTTCAGTGTTCTCAATTTAGGGTGAATATGCGCCCCCAGGAGTCAACAGTCTGTGTCTGCACACATCTGTGGTTGTCCTAACCGGACTTGGCGGTGGGGGACTATCATCACCTAGTGGAAGCCTAAGCGCCACCAAACATTCTGCAACACGCAAGAGCACCATCTCCCACGCCCCCACGCGCCTATGCACAAGACAAAGCGTTATCCCACCCAAAATGTCCACGTTTCCAAAGCGAAAACAGTCCCGTGATTCTCAGCGCGAGCAGTACTGCCCCCTTGTGGGAACTCTGGGAATTTCTGGGGTGTGCTTTGGTCATCACCAGGTCCTGCGGTCCAGAGAACACCACACACTGGAGAATTATGCCACGTCCCACGCGACTTCAAAATCTCTCACCAGCCATTCATGCAGAAGAAAAACCCGTATATCATCATCTAAGCCGAGAACCTAAATCTGTTTTACATGTGAACGAGTTGCTCGGTTTTGCCTGGTCTCAAATCGTATACTGGAGCCACCAAGAAAATACACCAGGACCCATATGTGTTTTCGGTTGTTATATGGAATGATTTTAGGAAGAGGTGCAAGTCCTTGCCACCTTCATTTCAACTTGCCACACTGTCCTTTTCCTGTGGTCATTTTCAACCTGGACAATCCAAGCAATTGTTAAGCCACGTTTATTATTTGATGATGCATTACTTTCTATTGTCTTTTCTTTGGACTAGCATTAGGAGACTAGGTGCACAAACGCATACATACTATGTGTGCAGATGGGCTACATTATCTCTGCATTTCATTTCAAATACCTGGGAGCATCTGGAAAATATATGGCATAACAGGAGAGCACTGGGTGTACCAGGATTCTACCCCATTCTTCTTGTGCATCAAAGCCTTCTGGGATCTTGATTCTATTTTCCATAAAATTAGCAACCCCTACAGCAACTTGCCCTCCACAAATTTGATTCAGATGCCACTCTCGCCCAACTCTACAACCTAACACAAAAGATATCCTGGGAAATTTCCACACAATAGGGGCCAATCACCTCTTCCAATGGGTCTGACCCTTTGCTTACCCCTCTTCCCACGGCTGAAGGCACTTGGATATTTCCAGTAAGGTTTCCCAGAAATGAAATGGTCATGTGAATTACTGATCTCATCTGGAAATAATAAGACAAACTTTCCGGGGCGTCTGGGTGGCTCAGTCGGTTGAGCGTCCAACTTCGGCTCAGGTCATGATCTCACGGTTCGTGGGTTCGAGCCCCACATCAGGCTCTGTGCTGACAGCTCGGAGCCTGGAGCCTGCTTCGGATTCTGTGTCTCCCTCTCTCTGCCCCTCCCCTGCTCATGTTGTCTCTATCTCTCAAAAATAAATAAATGTAAAAAAAAATTAATTAAAAAAAAAGAAGACAAACTTTCCTTAAAAAAGAAATCAGATGGCAGGTAGACAGGAAGCCAACAAAACAAAGGCATATACAATTTTGAAGAGAATGGAGAACAGAGACTTCTGTCTGCGTAGCATGATTGCTCAGATCTTTCTTTCAAAAAGGCCTCACTGAGCCCATACTGAACAGTACATCATTAAATAGTCAGTTATCAAGAACCCCAGAGCCATTCCCAGAAACCTGGATTCTTTGAAGCATCTTGGAGGAAGGGGGGTTTGAGAACTAAATAGATCCCTGTAAAACTATCTCCATATGACAATTTTTAAAATTATGTTTTCAAATAAGAACGTCTTTTATTACATAATTTATTTTATATTAAACCAAATCATCAGTAAGACTAAATGAACTAATGCCACTGTCTCTTAAACTTTTCTTCAATGTTTAAGAGGAAGTATAAATTCTTAGTGGTGGAAATACAATTTATATTACAGGACACATTAAGGAAAAACTCTTTAGTTAGGTCACAAAGTATATGTGCACCCACCTCAGCCTGGGGTAAACCAGTTTAAATTCTACTTTTAAATATATCAAAGAAGGTAAACTTAAAAACGGTCTTTTCCACAGCATAACCCTGTAGTTTTAAAATGTGTAATTTTGATTGAACCAATTAGAGCTTTTCTAAATTGGTTTGTATTTTGACATTGCTTCGATAAATGTGCCAGAGCAAATTTGTCTTTACCGTAATACGTCTACTTGGGTTTTACTTCACTTATGCTTTGTAACCCTAAGGAAACAATTTACCAAAATTATAGAGAAGTAAAGTGTCAAAATTACAGCATAGAAGTTTCTTCCCCCTTAAAATTACAGGTAGGAAAACTACAGTCTACAGAAATGAAAATCACCAGTTGTCTCTCCTTTTAAGCCCCATTTTGGTTCCCCATAAATCTTCATAAAACCCGTACCGTGAAAACAAGAGGACCATAAACCACCAGAGATCAATGACATTTCCTGGAACCATGAGAGACTAATACTTTCCTCTGAAGCAAAGGACTATCAATCAACACGGCATCTTTTGAAACATAAGACAAGGAGCAGGGGGAGGAGGCAGATGGAAATGGCAGGTGAAAAAGCCTCTGTGAAACCCGGCATCATTACCCAGGTACGCCCTTCACCCCCCCCCTCCCCATCGCCTCTGAAACCTCTTTTCCACAGGGCTCAGCAGACTTCAAGAGTCACAGCTTTACATCCTGGGCTCAAGGGAAAAATTTTAAAAAACAGATGGCAGAGTGTATGGAGTTGAACACTGCCCCCCCCCCAAATTAATGTCCACCCAGAACCTCTGAACATGACCTTATTAGGAAATAAGGTCTTGGCAGATGTCATCAGGATGAGGTCGTCCTGGGTGAGGGTAGTCCCTACCTTCAACAACTATGGTACTTAAAAGAAGAGGGGAATTTGGACACAGACACACGCAGAGGGAAGACAGCCGTGTGAACAGCGGCAGAGACACTGGAGCGACGTGCCCGCATCGCGCCAAGGGCCGCTGAGACTGCAGGCAACTGCTGGAAGTTAGGAGGAGACCAGAAAGCACCTTGCCTTCGCATCTGCAGAGAAAGCCTAGCCCTGCCGACCCTTGAATCCAACGTCCAGTCTCCGAAACTGCAAGAGAACAATTCCCCATTGTTTTAAGCCCCCTGATTTGGGGCGATGTGTCACAGCAGCCCATGGAAACCGACACCTGTCCTTACAGGACCTACCTGTGGTGCTGTCGTTCCAGGATGGTCTGGAAAACGTCCTGGTCCCCGATTTCCCAAGCCTATTATTAAGTCAGAATCTGTTGGGATGGAGCCCTGGAATCTCTTGTAACAATTAGCTCCATGGATATTTCCATGCACTATAGTGTAAGGGCCCCTGGGCACTGGGATGGTTGAAGGGTCTTCAAATGCCATTTTCCTTATACTTCTCCCCATGCACCTGCTGCAGGTATATGTATGAGTATATAATACACTGCTAGAGCCTTAGAGCCACAGTCCTGGGCCAGCAAGCCTCTGAATAAGCCACTTCACGTGCTGGAATTAGTGTCCTCATCAATGCAGAGCCCGTGCATTAGGTCCTGCCTGGAGGCGCCGTGAAGACGCGTGGTGGTGTTCCTGACAACAGCAGATGAGGGCATGCCAATAAAGTGCGTTGCACACACTCAGCTCTCACCGATGCTGGACCGGTGTTTCTCACTTTCCCATTTTACCTGAATTAAAGTTCTTTCCGGACCACATTTGTCATTTGGGGACAAATTTGACTTTGTCTCCGGAACTCTAGTATTAAAAGTACAGAACCGATGGTTATCACTCGCTGCATGCTTACGGCCAGTCTTCTGCACAGCATCAGCTTGGGTGGGCCTTCTTATCCCTGTTTTACAGATGGGAAACTGAGGTTCGAAGAGGCAAAGCGACAGGATTAAGGCATGAGGGGTTTTAAACCCAAGCACGGCCTCCGCGCAGAGGCTTTCCAATGTACAGCTATGCGTACGTATTGTCTAGAAGGGGACAGAATACCAGAATGTTTCCTCCAGGCTTTCCTAGATAAGGAGTTGATCTTATAATGTAATCCACATTAATGTTTCATTAGCACATTAGCTTGCATTTGTGTGTCTGATTACTTGTGTAAAAAATTTAACTTGGATGGGAAAAAAGGCAGGGGGGGCAGGGAAGAAAAAGGAGAAGAGGAAGGAGCCAGAGAAAACCTTTGGCCAGTCCTTTACCACGTATGGATCTGGAGACCAGCAACGTCAGCATCACATGAGAGCTGGCTACAGACACAGCATCTCTGGTGCCTCCCGAGACGTGTCGAATCAGAAAGCGCGTTTTAGTTGGATTCCCTGCGTTAGACTATGCAGCTTAGAATCTGAGACACCTGGGTTTATTCAAGTCAGGGAGCAGGTAACTGCGGAGGGGGCCTTACCCCTGCCAAATCTAGCGCCAGAGTGCTACGTTTCTAAAACGATGGGATGGGGGGGAAGGGGTGTGATACTCGTAGAGAGAGAGTTGAGACTATACTATGAATGAAAAATAAGTCCTAAATATAGCTTACGTCAGAGTTTCAACTGTGATTCAGGAAATGACTCCGAAAACCGGGTCAGAGCGATTGTAATGAGCACAACTGGGACCAAGTATGGAGTTAGAAATAAGGGAAGAATATGAATGGATCTGGAGTGAAAAGTCATTACACGCTTGGTGAATAAAGTCAGAAAAAATAAATAATAACGACGAGAGCTAACATGTATTGAATGACTATACAAGGCACTTTTGAAATCATCACTACATGCGTGAGCTCATTTAATCCTCTCGGGCAACTTGAGATGTGTAGCAATAGAAGAAGCTGGTGGGAGGGGCGCCTGGGGGGCTCAGTCGGTTGAATGTTCGACTCTTGGTTTCGGCTCAGGTCATGATCTCATGGTTTGTGAGTTCGAGCCCCACCTCGGGCTCTGTGCTGACAGCACGGAGCCCGCTTGGGATTCTCTCTCTCCCTCTCTCTCTGCCCCTCCCCCGGCTTGCTCTCTCAAAATAAGAAACCTTAAAAAAATTTAAAAAAAAAAAAAAAGCAGCAGCAGCAGCAGCAGCTGGGGCTTAGATGCACATTGCATGACAGCATGAAACCGCCAGGCTAGTAAGGACAGAACCTGGCTTTGGGTCTCCTGAATACCTCAGACATCTTCTCGCGTATTAGTTGACTGACTGACAGATCCAACTGCCTTCGGAGAAATAAAATATGCAGTCTGCAATAGTATTTGTCCAAATTGGAAAGTTCCGATGCAGTCAATATCAGTCTGTAATTTGCAAACAGCCACAGAGAAGGCACCAACGTATATGCTTCATGTTGACTTAGGGAGAAGGACACACACAGGACAGTTCAGCCAAAGCACTTTCACCCTCCAGCTTTCAGGCTTGTAGGTGAAGTCTGCTGAGCTTCTAGAACATCTATGAAGAACCTCCACCCACGTCTCTAGACCTGCAGTTCCCCTGGATGTGGAAAGTTACCTTTGTTTATGGGCACTGAACCATAGTGAGACAAGGAGAGCAGAAACAGACATGACGGCTGTCAACAGCCCCCGGCTGCACAGGAGGGAGCAGGTGCACTGCGCCCCTGCCTTCTCCCGGGCTTTTAGGAGCCATCCAAGGCAGTGGTTCACCCCCACCCCACACCCGGAGGAAACTGACACAAGTGGTCTCCCAGAGCCCGCGGGGGGCTGCCCCGGGCACGCTGTGTGACCTCTGCTCGGCCCATCTTATGGGCACATTTCACATTCTTGAAAAACATGGCAACAGCATGACCTTTCCACCTGTGTCTGGCTTCCAGTTTACAAATGTCTAGTTGCCCTCGTCTCACTCATCACTGTGGATGTTTCAGACAGGTGTAAGGAGAGCTGGGATGGAAAATAAGACCCGTGGAGGGGGAGGGGGCAGTCCCAGCCCCGTCACTGACAAGCTTTGGTGTCACGTCTGTGGCAAAGCACAATCTTTCCGAACCTCTCGATGTTTGCTTGATTTTTTGCCATTAATGGTTTGTTAACCAAAGGGGGTGAGCAAAGTTACCCCTTAAAATCCTTTCTAGCCACGGGGTTCTGTGAGTCAATACCAGAACTCAAGTTTTTGAAACCCTCTAAAATTTTTTGTTTTTTTGATTTTATCTTTTTCAATTGTTTTAAGTGTATGTATTTTGAGAGAAAGAGAGAAAAAGAGAGAGCGGGGGAGGGGCAGAGAGAAAGAGAGGGAGACAGAATCCCAAGCAGGCTCTGCAGTGTCAGCACAGAGTCTGACACGGGGCTCGAACTCATGAACTGTGAGCTGATGACCGGAGCAGAAATCAGGAGTTGGACGCTTAGCCGACGGAGCCACCCAGGCGCCCCAAAGCTCTCTAAAATTTTTTAGCCTTACATTGGCACCCACTGGCTAGCAATTTTACTTAGCACTTTGCACTTGCCTCCTGTCACTCCACAAACAGGTATGGAGTATTTCCTGTACACAAAGCCTATGCGGAGAAGCATTGTTATCCCTATTTTACAGACGGGAAAACAAGCTCAGAGAGAGAAGTAATTCATCAAAAATCACAAGGCCAGTGTGTACAGGAGGAGTCAGAGTTCAATCTCAGGTCCATGACTCCAAAGTCCCCTGTTGTTGTTGTTTAATTTTTTTTGTTATTTGTTTATTTTTGAGAGAGAGAGAGAGAGAGAGAGAGAAAGACAGGGCACAAGCAGGGTAGGAGCACAGAGGGAGGGAGACACAATCCGAAGCGGGCTCCAGGCTCCGAGCTGTCAGCACACAGCCCAGCGCGGGACTCGAACCCACGAACCACGAGATCATGACCTCAGCCGAAGTCACCGCTTAACCATTTGAGCCACCCAGGCATCCCCAAAGCCCCCTGTTTTAAGTATCACAACATGTCATGAGGTCATTTCTCTGTAAGACCGAGCTAAAATTTCTGAGGTTGCTCTACCTAATCTCCAAAAAGTTTCACTTTGTAGCTTCAATCTCATGTTTGATTACTTTTAATATGACTGATATCTGACTCAAATAAATGTTTGTAAAGTTATCTTTCGGGAAATCTAGTCCAATATCGTAACCATGATCAAAAAAATAAAAAAGGAAAGGAAAGAAAACTCTACCAGAAGTTGCCCTCCTATAAAAAGAAAGCTCCAGTGAGTGGTTCCAATACCATATATGTCCAAATCTTCCCACTAGCCTTTAAAAAAAAAATGTAGCTGAGTGACTTCAAATTTGTTATTTTCCCAAGTGGGAGCAAGATCCTCAGAATCCTTCAAGTATCAAAAAAATGTATTTTGATGAAAGAAAAACAAATCATCGCAATCCGTAAAGAAAAAGTCTGGTTACTTAAGAGCACAAACAATTGTATTCTTACTTTCAAAATCAAGACATTGTAGGAATTGAGGGATTTTATTCAACTTTAAAGAAGAAGGAAAAAATCAAGCCCAAAGCACAACATGGGCTTTGTAAATCTGAAAAGTTAAAGGCATGTAAACATTGCTTCAAAGAGTGTTCTCATGAATGTGCTCAAGTATAAAAAAGGAAATGCATATGGTTACATGTCTGATTGCTATCAATCCCTTCTAGAAGGTAGAAAGTTAACCCCGTCAGTGCCACCGGCATACCTTTTATGCGTAGCGGAAAGGGCTAGCGATCAATTTATCTGACACAGAAAGTTTACGCATCATCAGATAAACCGAAAAGGTCACGCTGAAAATTGGGAACTTTTTTTGACCTAGCGCTCTCGGCCTTTTGCAATTTACCCCGTAGATAAATAAAGACAGACGAGAAAATGTGTGCGAGAATATGAGTGGCCGTGTTTATGCTCGGAAACGGACAAAACCCATAACCATCAATATCAATAAGCGGAAGGACTCGGGACGCTACGGAACAGCGGGCCGCCATTAGAAAACCCAATATGGACTGATCTGGAAAGAACCCTAGGAGCTATTAGTAAACACAAAAACAAAACACCAGCAGGTTGCTGAGGAGTGTTATAGAATAATGCCACTTGGGTTAGAAAAACAAGCAATGACCAAACAAGTCCAAATGGGCAGGGAGGTCCCCTCTCTGCTAAGGTCTGCATGAACATACAGAAAGCCTAACACCTGCTGCCTGCTGGAGGACGGGTGGCGCGGGTGGCTGTGGACAGGATTCGATGTCGCCTTTCACGGTCTCACAACCAGCACGCGTTACTTGGGCAATTAAAACAATCAAGGAAGTAGGCAGAGCCCAAGAAAAGATGAAGACCAGCAAAGCTGACATGTGACGCGTGTTCTTAAGCATCAAAAAGCACGTCCGGATTTTAGCACGGTGAGTATGGACGCAGAAGCACGCAGAGGAAACTTCTGTCTCGGATTGCTCCAAGATCAAAGGCCCAGCGAGCCCACAGCACGTGATGCCCGGGGCCCCATGGTGACAAGGAGACACCCTACGTCTCTACTGCAGGAATTCGCTTTGCCTTGATAACAAACCAGAAAGATCAGAGGAAACAAAAGATGATAATACTTCTCTCTTGCTTCACCATGTCTAATAGTGAGATTTGCTTTTCTGCCCTGTACGCAACAGAGAGAGAAGCCCTTCCGTTCTCTCTACGCTTCATCCTCTCTCACGGTCATACGCTACAACGTTTTCTCCCTCGCCTGGAAAAAAATATAAATTATTGCCCTGAAGAGCATTGTTTTTATATGCTGACAGCTTCAAACAAATGTATCGCAGAGTTTCAAAATACATTTTACAGAGGCAATTTATTGTCAAATAGGATATCAGTACATGTCCTGTTTTCAATTTTTCTCTCTTTTCCGTCTTGCAAGCTTATCTAAGTACAACCTGACATAACATCTGAGCCAAGAAATCAATTAAAGAGGGCCAAGGAGGGGCGCCTGGGTGGCTCAGTTGGTTAAACATCTGACTTCGGCTCAGGTCATGATCCCGCGGTTCGTGGGGTCCAGCCCCGCGTCGGGCTCTGTGCTGACCGCTCGGAGCCTGGAGCCTGCTTCGGATTCTGTGTCTCCCTCTCTCCCTGCCCCTTCCCTGTTTGCAGTCTGTCTCTCTCTCCTTCAAAAAAGTAAATAAACATTAAACAGAACGAATTTAAAGAGGGCCAAGTAATCACAGTAATTCAAAACTGACTTCTTTTTACCCAAAGTACAACTTTGGTGTGGCATTCACCCTTGGTTACTGAGACAGACCAAAATCAGCACACTTCTCAGTGTTAAATCACAAATGATGCCATCAGCAAGGCTCTGTTACTTCTAGTCCCCTGGGGCTGTCACATGAGAGGGAGTCACACACTGCATGAAACAGCCTTTTACAGGAAGACTGAATGGCACTTGCCAAGGGATTATTGACTTGAAAACTTACAGTCCATTAGATGTGACCCATAATTTACCCCTTTGTGGTAGGTCAGGCCACACTTGCTCCTCTTTGCTGTGAAATTGTTGAAAGGCAGTTTATATTCAGGGCATCCCAGAAACAAAGCAAAAAACACACACACAAACCTGTTTTTCGCTTGCAAATATTCAGATGTATACAAATAATCATTAACTAGATTATTAAAATGTTTTTCTAAGAAGGACCTCGCCCTGTCACAGGCCATATTCAGATCTACTCGATTATATTCTAGAATTGCAGAATTACCAAGAAGATCCAACAACCTACTAGAAGCTACACAAAGTTTCATCAAATGGCCCATCTGACTTTTTCTTATAATAATTGTCTGTTAGTTTTTTATGGAGGGCGGGGTTGTGTAGGAAACCTCGATCCTACCTCCTCGCACATAATGCTTTTTACTACTATTAATTTCCCATTTTTCTTCTCTCCGTTGTCTCCTCTAGGGCAAATAGGAGCCCAGAGACCTCACAGGGGGTGAGGAATTTCCCTCCGATGGATATTCATGTTCAAAGACCTCTCCGTGCCAAGTGCACTGCTTGCCTCCCTCTCGCTAAAGGCAAAAATGCTACAGAAGGACACCGCACTCTGGCTTTTTAAATACTTTCCGCCAAATCACTACTAAATGGAAAATGATAGCACGACACGCATTCAATGATACGCTGTCCAAATACTTGAATGCTGACATTAAGAAGGTTGTATGCAGGGGCGCCGGGGTGGCTCGGTTGGTTAGGCGTCAGACTCTTGATCTTGGCTCAGGTCATGATCTCAACGCTCAGTGGTTTGAGCCCCAGCCGGCCTGTGCTTCTCCGTCTCTCCTTCTCTCTGTCCCTTCCATGCTTGCACTCTCTCTCAAAATAAATAAATAAACTCTGAGGCGGGGCGGGGGGGGGGGTGGAGGAAGAGAGGGAGAAAGATGTCTTGTTTGGGAGTCTATTTTCAGTCAACCCAAGGCCATTGCCAACTACTAAATAATATGCTTCTGCTGCCATCTTGTGGTCAATGTTGAAATCGCAACCTCTCTCTCCTCTCCCTCCTCTCTCCCTCCACCTGCTTTTTCTATCTTGTGGAGGGTACCTATATCCAGAGCTTAAGGATCCCCTTTTTTGAGTAGGAGGGGAAAACAGTCTGCTTTATGCTCTGGAAGAAGACTGGATTGTTGCTAATACCTCTTCCGGCCTGTATATTCTTTCCCTCCCTTCTCACGTTTTTCTCATGTTTCCACAAAGCCATTCTTTCAACAATATTAACTTTTAGCAAGCCCTTTTCCTCGTGTTTGCATTAATCTAGTTTCCTAGTCAAGTCAATGAAATGCAGATTACAGGAAAATAAATTTGTCTTTTCATAACAGATTTTCCCTTCCCCACTTTTTCCAAATTGCGTTTTTACCAAGAAAGAAAGAACAAATCATGTCTTTCCGGCTATAAAATGCCACAGTGCTACCATTCACGGCCAGACTTGGCTGCAGACTGTCAGGATCCAAGGAAGAACCCTGTGGGGAACAGAGAGGCCGCACTGCATGGCAGACGCTCCGGGACAGAGCTCCCTGGGGCCCCAGCTAGACGGAGACTGTGGCCAGCCCAGCATCCCTTATCATTTCCCTGCTGTCCTGCTCACCTGGGGCCCCTGCTGTGGTATGGCAAGGAAATTCATAAATCTGGTGGGGGCAGAAATCAGATGTTTGTCTGATGATACAGTAAAGTGACTCATTCTTAACCAGACTGCTTTGTCCTCCGTGCAAGAGCATATTCTCTAAAAGCCCACAATTCTTGCCTCACTCTGAGTCCCCGCTCTAACCCTGGTGGAGAAACTGATCGCTCTCCAAAGAGTCACCAAAGCTAACACAGGCAGCTAGAATCTTCCCAAACGGGGAAGGGGTAAGAAAAGAACCATGAAAGCCGTGTTCCCCTATCCCCTTCTGTCAACCCATCTACACACAGTCTCTACGTTCATATTTTTTTCTTAAAACTTAGCCTTATTGGGGCGCCTGGGTGGCTCAGCCGGTTGAGCGTCTGGCTTCGGCTCAGGTCATGATCTCACAGTTTGTCTGTGCTGACAGCTCAGAGCCTGGAGCCTGTTTCGGATTCTGTATCTCCCTCTCTCTCTGCTCCTCCCCCGCTCATGCTCTCTCTCTCTCTCTCTCTCTCTCTCCTTCAAAAATAAGTAAAAACATTAAAAAAAAATTTAAACTTAGCCTTATTAGAACCAATAACAGACACACACACCATGGACTTGCTGTGAATGCAACGTCTTCCTCAAACACTTACGGAAACTCCTAACCGCATGAAATAAATTCAGTTGTGCACCACCCAGAAGCATCCCCAGTGCCACAACACTGTGAACATCACACTTCCGGGAATGTCGGTCTGACGTAGACGTGCTGAACAGAGAGAGCGCAGTAAATCTCACAACTGTGACTTATAAGTAAGTAGCTTTGAGTGTCGCAGGGTCGAGATTTTCATTTTCTTAGAGCCATTATTCAGATCAGAAGTTCTCAAACATTTTTCCTGCAGTGACTCACCAGAGGGGTGACGTCCCCATGCGCAACACACTCTTGTGAAGAGTCGAGATCGCCTGTGGATTATGTGCAATTTCCTGCCATCTATTTGTCACCACGGTCTAGGAAGCCAGTTGGAATGTGAGTGAAGGGCTCTCCCTAGAGATGTCTGTGAGTGCTCTCGCTCTTACTTTCTAAGAAGCAAGGCAAGTCACGAAATTTGGTTTTTAAACTATTACCTACTCATTGGAAACTCAAAATAATCAAATACACACCACTGTGTCTATTTCGGCACAGCTGAAATCTGCCTGGAGAGACAGAGGATGTTGTGCTGTATACTTCAGAGTGATCTCACTCTCCGAGAGGAGACTGAACTAAATATGAGCTGGTTTTATTCTCTAGAAGGTTCAGGGATCTTTTGATTGTTGGTTGGTTTTGCTTGCTTGTTTTTAACACATTCTACATATGTGCTGTTCTTACACTTTGCCCAAAAATTAGCATCTGGGAAAAGAAAATTATGGTAAGCTGAGGGTTTTATTAGGTTGGAATTTTTACTGTAAACAGACCTGGTGCCTACCCAGGGGTTTACAACCTAAGATATAAAAGAATTTTCTATTTTAAGAATTTGGGGCATATGGAGCCAAGTTCCTTGGTGGCCATGTGACACACAATATTAGCATTATCTGTACCACATGGGCAACGAGAGACATCGAGAAAAATATTAACGTTTACCCAAAGGCTTTAGATCCGCTCCTCACAGAATCAGAGTAGCATATAGTTGAAGAAATAGACATACAAATATTTGTAAGAGGCAAACACAGAGGTTATTTTTAGACTCCCCATAAGGTTTGCCAGCAGTGTTCTCACAGCCTTTCAGGTCAGAGTGCTCAAATAAAGACACATTTGAGGATTAAAACACATTAGGAAGCACTCCCTAATTTATTAGGACCAGAAAGGAAGCACAATTTGAATTAGCAACAAATCTGAGAGAATAACTCGAGAACTGTGGTGGGCTATTCTTGTTCACAAGTCAAAAATTTAACCCAACAAGGTAATTCCTATAGACGTCTTATCAGATTAGCCTTCATAAACAAACACTCAGATGAACCCAGCATGTTCAGGACATCAGCTCGCCCACCAAAGTGGTACCCACGTGTCCCTACGCACAACAGAGTCACCTCCCATCAACTCCTAGTATCGACGTATTAACTGTTCACGGCTAAGTTGCACAAATATGTCAAACAAACACGCACTAAAAAAAAAAAAGAAAGAAAAGAAAAAGCTATAAACATGCACTTAGTTCACGAGAGAGGCAAATTAGAGACAGTACTTCAAACCTTTCTAGTCAATATCAACTTTACATCGATTGAATTTAAAACTACACCATTTTCCAAGGAAGCCTGGCTTTCTACTCTATTCAGATATAAGGAACAGTACGGAAATATTTAGAATAAAAGCAACGTCTCGTACAACGAACTAAATAGTGTTTCATGAGGAGTAAGGCTGAGAGTTTTTAAAAAGGAATTTGTTGCTTAAGGGCAATAAGTGAACTAAGGTGATTACTTCTACCATCTGTATTTCTATAACAAAACAAATCTATTTCAAAGATACACATTTCCTGGAAATGTGCATATTTTATTGAGCAAATACGTTAAAGTGTTATAGATTTTGATACGGACAGTGGATATCTTTTAAACTTTAGGAAATTCAAATTGCGTGATACCCGAAACATCTGAAGAGATGACAGACTTTAAAAGGTTAGAGCAGCATTATGAACAAGAACTCCGTTCTGCGTGTGCTGTGTTAAGACTTTTGCAAACGAAACAGATCTGGCCGCAGTCACAGATGCTGGGCCGGAACAGAGAAACACGGGGGCGCGCGCGCGAGAGAGAGAGCACAAGCAGACCCAAGGACAAAGAAAAGGAAGTGAAAACCCATCAGTGAGTGAAAAGGAGGAAGGAACAGAGATTGGGCCCAGTACCCGGTTCTGGGAAGAAAAGCTGGCACGTGTGCCCCACACCAAGCACGAGCGTTTGACCAACCGCAAGACGCTGTAGCCTATTGTATGAAGTCTATTGTATGAAGACATGTACATCTTCTTTTCCACAAGAAACTGATTTGGGCCAACGCAGAGGAGTCTCAGAATAATGACCACAGCAAGAAGTGTAACAATCATAAAATGAATTAAGTAGCTATCTGTGCACATGCACACACACACGGACACGCACACACCTACACGTAACCACACACACATGGTCCCTTCTCTTCGGGGACCCAACAGCGAGGCACACCAACAAAGGCGGACTCAAGGTCAGCTCTCCTTTTTGACAATTCCCAAACTTCAGTAACCTCCAAGAGCTACAAGAATCCTGGATAAGACAGCGTCCTGAACTCCGCGAGGCACATTCTCAACAGCAAATGAAAATAATTATTCATATTCTGAGCAACTACAAAATCAGCTGAAAATCTGATCAAAAGAAAGGGTTTTTTATTGATTGATTTATTTATTTTGAGAGAGAAAGCACAGGAGCAGGGGAGGGGCAGAGAGAGAGGGAGACAGAGCACCCCAAGCAGGCTCTGCACTGTCAGCACGGAGCCCAATGCGGGTCTCGAACTCATTACACCGTGAGATCATGACCTGAGCAAAAGCCAAGAGTCAGACGCTTAACCGACACTTGAGCCACCCAGGCGCCCCAACAGCAAGGGTTTTAATGCACTGTGGGCATCTCTTCCACAGTAGGGTGAGAGGGTGCTTTGGAAAGAGGATCAAGATACGACATCTGTCGTGTTTTCAGGTCTGTTAGAAATAACCTCAAGGGGATCAGCCAAATCTCTAATGACTACGTGATTAAATGTGAACTTTCAGCCTATACATAGATCAATGGTTCCAACGTCACGGGAATTCCTGGCATGTCACAAATACATCTGGAAACGGTACGTGATTCCAGAAGCTGAGCCAATCTCAAAGCAGAGCGAATAGGTCTGAAACAAGAAGTCCGGACAGACGATAAGTTGAAGACATCAATTCACCAAGTCGAGCACCGATGCGAAATTAAGAAACCTGAATTACTTTTCCGGTCCCGTTTCTGAGATCCTGTAAAAGGCACTTTAGTGATAATGTGCTCCGTTTTCTCATCACTAAAGGCAGGGTACTGCCCCATGCGATACCCGTGCAGCTCTGTCCGAAAGGAGTGATGAAAGCCTACGCTCAGAACCTGTCCTCTCCCAAAGACCAGGATGTTGAGAAGCCTCCCAGCACAAAAATCCTCCCCTGCCCTCCTCAGCCTGCCTCCCCTTAAATTCCTGTCATAAATGTTACTCATCTGAGCCAAGGAAACCAACGTCCTCTCCCAGAAGCTGTTAAACTATTACTATGTTAACCCGGCAAAGATAACTGGGTAACACATTGATATATTGTCACTTAGTAACAAATTCCTTTTGTTGGAAGAACTGGTAGGGACAAAGGGATTAGCATGAGCGGTCTGGTCTGCAAGGCAAAAGGCAAAGAGTCTAATGAATGGTGTTCACAGGACGCAACCCAGATCGCTGTCCCAACCATACTATTCATCATCCCCACCTATGACAGGAGAAGGGTAGGAAGGAAGCAAAAAGAGAGACTGGTAAACTGACCATCCCAAGAGAGGCACGCCTGAGAAAACCCCAGCCTGGCGAGTGTGTCCAAGCCTATGTGCTGGATACAAGAGTTCGGAGGCCAGAGGTCAGTGGACTGCTGGCTCTAAGACTGTTCACAGAAATCCTATTCGAAATTAGGGTTGGTTTGTTTCTTTCTGCCTGAAAGGCCTCACCAGTCACCAAGATGGAAATTACCCAATTCTGAGGTGACAGTATATGACAGCTTAGAACCTGGGCCCTACAAACCTCAAGATTCGGGCTTGAAACTTGTCTCTCGTGTTTCCTAGCTGTGAGATCTCAGGCGAGCGACTTCACGACTGAGATTCCTCACGTGCAAAGGCTTTGCTCTCCCGATCATGATTATCTCTGCTATTTTCAAAAGCGCTGTTGTCTTTTCTCTGTGAATAATTAGTCAGCTGGGCCCAGAGTTCGGCTGGTACCGAGTCATTTCATTGAAGTTGCTTATATCAAAATTAGGCCAAATCCCTTGATTTCTTGTCTGAAGGTCAAACCAGACCTGAATGGAATTAGACATGCAAGAAGCAAGGAGTTTTCTGGGGCATCCATCCCGAAGCATCCGTGTCCCAGTGGAAGGAGGTTCAAGTTCCAAATGATGAATCTGCATTGTCAAGAATCATGGGATTTGTAAAAGGAATAGCTCAAATGGCTTTGGAAAGAATCCACTGTCCCTGTTCCAGATTAATATTGATTCCAGGCTTTGCCTGAGCCAATTTAAAAACAACAACAACAACGGTTTGCAGTCCTCTGAGCTAAATGGGCAGCCAAAGCAAGGAATTCAGGTGTGCGTAAAACATGAAGGGAAAGAATTAAGGATATTAGGTAATTCTTGATGTGGAGTATATCCAGGCACAGAGCAGAGAGCTCACAGAAAACAACATGACGTACTGGGACTCAACTGGCAGAAAGTGACATATAAGTTCAAGATATCATTATCACCATCCAAAATACCGTCCTGTTTTCAAAGATAATCCACTTGATCCCTACTGGGCATTTCTATGGGGTCTGAAAACGAGGGCTGCAATAAGTCGGATGTTTTCTTTTTGAACACGATCATCAAATTGTACACTTGATACTTATGCTGAGCACTTAGATCTTCCCTTTCCCTAGTATAATTTTCATCTAAGCATTCCTTGGATACTGAGATCATTCTTAATGGAAATTGTGCCTTCTGCCCTCCGTGGACACATAGAAGCAGATCTGGCTAATTGGACTGACTTGATTACAACAGTCGGTGAATTCTGCCATTTCCTTCCCCTGCAATAAATGCGTAAGATATTTTCACCACCTATTATGTAAATATTTTAGATTGCCATCATTTTCTAAAAAGGCGCTTTTAGGCAAAAGCTCTGTTTTTTTTTTTTTTCCTCCTGCCCACCAAACAGACTCCTACCATTTCAAAATACATGTTCTTTCTTGTGCATCTAAACGCTGTGTGTCTTAGTAAAGTTTGAAATGAACTCCTGAATAGTTATCCCGCAAATCCAGCAGCAACTGCAAAGGAACACCAGCCTTGCAATAAAGCAGTCTCTGAGCCCGGGTATGCGGTCAGGATACTGCCACTTTCAACACGGGCTACGTAAGGTGACGGAATATCGAGCCCCCCCAATCCGAGTATCTGATAAGCAGGAAATACACTTTAAAAAATTTTTATTTTAGAGAGAGAGAGAGAATCCCAAGCAGGCTCCACACTCAGCACAGAGCCCCCACGTGGGGCTGGATCCCACGACCCTGGGGTCACCACCTGAGCTGAAACCAAGAGTCAGAGGCTCAACCGCCAGAGCCACTCAGGTGCCCCATAATGGACTTTATTTCCAAAGCGTCTTGTCTGCTGTTACGTGTTGTATCAGACAACTCCTTTTTCAATCATTCTCTTTCTTGAACCAAATTAAGGTGCCTCACCAACAATGAAGTTGTGATTGTCTCTTTCAGGGCTAGGGGTGGTACCTGATTCCCATGGCTACCGTCCCAGTAGAATGTACCTGACCAAATCCTTTCAACTCTAGTGAGCCGGCTTGCTGAAAATACACCCCAGGCTCCCCCTTGGAAAGTATAAAAAACCCAAGTGCTCAGTGGGAAAAAGTTCACCCTGGATCCCAGCGAAAAGCAGAGAGGAAGTTGCAGAGCATTCCAGCTCCTTGGTGTAGATACAAACATGCCCTGACCTCTCCTGAGCAGGCTCCCCTCCCCGCACAGGCCGGAGGCTCCTACCCCTAACACCAAGGCGGGGAGGGGGGGGGGGGTGTGTGCCTAGGAAAGATCAGCCATTTCCTCCCAGCGCACACAAAACGTCCTCTCGCTGCTGGAGAGATTTCATCCTGGAGGATAAAAGCGCCTCTGAGAGCCAGCCCCCGAGTGAGGGAGGACTCTGGGTGGGGAGAGTCTCCGCGGGGCCCCTGTGCTGCGAAGGGGCGCTGGTTACCCAGGAGGGGCGCAGCCCAGAGCGGGGATCTGAAATGCCAAAAATGCGCCAAAAATGCGATAAAGCCCCGGCCGGCCCGTCGGCCCCGGGAGGCGAGCAGCTGCCGGGTGACCGCTGACGAAGTGGCTCCTCAAGGAGGTGGGCAGATTGATTCCAGCTGCTGAGCGAGGGGCAGGGCAGCGGCCGCGGAATGCGCAGCCCGGCCGCGCCGCCGGAGCGTCAGCCCGGGGCAGCAGCCTCCCCACCGAGGGCAAGGCCAGAGAGGAGGGCCTTGTTTGGGTCTCGGCCTGGCCGAGGGAAGAATGCCACCGTTCCATCGGGCGGGGACGTTCAGGGCAGGCTGGGCCAAACGGTGCCATGTGGACGGTGTCACTTTGTGAGCGGAGTGTCCCTTGGGACGCTGAAAGCGGTCCCCCTAGACGTCGGTTCGGAACGGGCCCAAACCCCCAAGGCGAATCCTCTCCGCCCGGCTCCCGTGTTTCTCCCCTGCCCCCTCCCAGCGCCTGGCCCTCTTCTAACAGCTCCTCGACCCTGCCCAGCCAACTGTGCTCCCCTCCCCCACCGCACAGGCACGCTCATCAATGCACCGGAGAGGGAGACAAAGGAGGGGTGCAGTGGCGGGGGAGGGGGGCCCTGAGAGCCAGGATGGAGACCGGACAAGAGAAAGTGCTCTTTACAAGTGCTGGCCTCCACCTCAGAGAGCGAGGGGGGAGGGACGACTTGAGGGGTCCCCTGGGAGCCCCAAACTCAGACACAGAGTGATCTAAGAGGAGGGAAGAGGGGGGCGGGCATGAAGGCACGCCTAATGGAATATTCAATATCCTGCGAAGTGCACTTTGGGCCGCGCACTTCCAGAGACTAAAAGCCAGTAATGGGCCCTGGAGTGTGCACTTCCTGCCCTAATGTCCACGGGCGCTCTAATGCTGGAGCTAATCGATCAGCCCCTCCGCTGCAGGCGGCGGGGAGTGCACAAGCTTCCTACTTGCGGCCAAAGTCGCCCGGCCTCCTCCGCGCGCTAGCCCCGAGCCGCACACCACTCGCAACCGGCAGGATCCGGCTCTTCAAGTGTCCGGAGAGGAAGGGAAGGAGCCAGGAGGCGCCCGGAGAGACGGCTCCCCTCCCGCCTCACCCCCACTTGAAGGCGCAAACGTTCCCAAGGAAGGCAACAGGCAGGCAGCGTGGTCCGCCCGGGGACGGGGCTGGCCCGCAGCCCCAAACCCGCCTCAGGTGCAAGGTCACCGAGGCGCCTGCAAGCCCGGGGCGCGCGGACGTCCACAAAGTGGGGTTTCCTCGCAGTTTCGCGCCGACATCACAGATGCCTGGAGAGTGACCCTGTGCATAAACCTCCCCCCCCCCGTCCCCACCCGGGAGGCCGGATCCCGGCAGCGGAGACGCGCCCCGGTCCCGCCTCCCCACGCCCCTGCACCGGCCCCGCGGGGCCCCGGCGCGGGGCACATTCAGTCGCTGCACCGCACCCGACCCCGGCCGGCCGCCCCTCCCCGGGACGCCGGCGCCCCCCGCTCCTCCCCACCCCCCCCACCCCGAGCACGCCCTGCGGCCCGGGACTGGGGTCGCCTCGGGGAGCCCCAGCGACCCCGGGACGCGCGGGGCTCCGTCCCCGCAGCCGGGCGCGGCCCGACTCCGCGGCTGGAGCAAACTTTCCGCGCTGCCCCCGCCCCCACGCGGCCGGGGCGCGTCTCCCCGCGGAGCCCGGCCCGGCACGTGACGGCCAGGCACAAAAATAAACGCGGCCGGGGCCCGGGGGCCGCGGGGACACCCCACTCCGTGCGCGCGCGCGCGCCCCCCGCCCGAGCGGGCCTGCCTCCGGCCCGCAGCGCCCGGCCGGCGCCTACCTCTCGGACTTGGTGAACTTGCGGAACGCCTGCCGCAGGTCGTGGAAGGAGCGGTAGGTCTGCGGCTCGGCCGAGATGCCCTGCGCCCGGGTGGTGCGCGGCCCGATGTGCGGCGAGGGCGCGGGCAGCACCGACTGGCACTTGTGCAGCTTCCGCCTCAGCTCCTGGATCTCCTCCTCCTTCTCCGACAGCCGCTTCTCCAGCTCCCTGATGCGCTCCTCCTTGAGCATGAGGATCTGGGCGAAGTCCTCCTGCAGCTCGCTCATCTTCCCGCCGAGCCCCTCCGCCCAAGTTTGCGCGGGCCGGGGCGGCGGGCGGCCGGGCGGGTGCGGGGAGCGAGCGCGGCG
Source organism: Panthera tigris (assembly GCF_018350195.1). NCBI lineage: Eukaryota > Metazoa > Chordata > Mammalia > Carnivora > Felidae > Panthera > Panthera tigris. Next base: position 6,161,108 of record NC_056670.1, read on the forward strand.
GGCGCGGACCCCGGAGCCGGGCGGGCTGCGAGCCCCTAGCGCCGAGCGGCCGGGGAGCGAGCGCCCAGGGCAGGGACGGGACGTCTGAGCGCGGAGCGGAGGCGAGGCCGAGCGCTAATCCCCAGGCTCTCGGGGGAATAGGTGATTATCTTTCATTGAGAAACCAATTAGAGCTGCCCGGCCTCCCCCGGGACCCCCGCCCCCGGGCGCTCCGTGAGAACCCCGCGCGCGCCGCCCGCCGAGAGCCGGGTGGACCAGACAGCCGGCCGTCACCCCATCGCCCAGCGAGCGCTCCCACACGCTATATGGTACCAAAGGGAAGGGGCGGGGTGGGGGGAGCTCGATGCCACTCGGTCCTCGAAATAGCAACAATCACCATGTGATCTGGCAGATGACGCAGCGCTTGTAACCGGAGCCTAAAGACTTTGTGGGGTGTGTGTGTGTGTGTGTGTGTGTGCGAGAGGGTGAGAGGGTTCATGAACACCGCGCCGCCTTCACCCGGCAGCCGCATTAATTCACCTTGCTTTTCACCGTCCGCTTCTCTTCTGCTCTGGATCAGGTAGGGGGGCGGGGGAGGGGGAAGGGGTGCGGGCGCGCGCGTTTCTCTTACTGGGAAGCCCTGGGGCTTTGACCCCCCACTACTAATGGCAAGGCGTTCGCAGTTCCAACTTTTTTTCAGCCGAAAATTGTGCTGGAAATCGTCAGCTGTTGGAAGGAAAGTTGAATGAATATGCGCGAAGTAATGAGCCAAACGCTTGGCGGGATGAGGGGCAGGCCCTTCTACCGTGCACTTCTCGGAGCCTGGATTTTATTTCACGCGCTGCAATTAAAACGTGTACATCCAGCATCCGAATGGAATCGCAGCATCGTCTTCTGTGGCTGGGAAGTGGCATCCGCCCCTGCCGCAGGGCTGGCACGCGGGACCAGGGCCGGGTTGAGGGAAATTGAAACCGAAATTGCATCTGTAACCTGTATTTCTCCCTCACCTGCCTTTCCATCCCCTCACCTTACGCTAAAGGGATTCTTCTTCCTGTTTGAGCCTGAGTATCTGCTAATGCCTAAAATTTCTTTTTCTTATGTATGTGTGTGTCCCAGAGAGCATTTTTCATAACGTAAATCACTGTTTAAGGGTTTATCTGCCACGGTGGGAGGAGTTGATCAGGTAATGATCAACAGATTAGTAAATGTGTTTTTAAAGAAAAAAAAAATAGACGCAGACCAAGATACCAGAGGACTCTGCAATCTCAGCTTAAGAAAGAAAGATCAGTGTATAATCAGTGGCTACTTATTAAAAACGAAAATCTTTCTACCTTGTCTGAAACTCCTAAGTCATACACTTTGGTTTGTAAACAAATCCTGAAATATATTTTATTCTAGGGATTTACTATTGACTGTTAGTTTTGCTCATCTGATTATTTTAAATCAAACACCTTTCAAACCACAGCTGAATTCTTAATCACACCAGATGCCAATCTGCTTCTCATCTTTGAGAAGGAGTTCTAAGTCCTGTTGGTGTCGTCGCTTCTATCTACGACCAACTTAAACTTCCCGAATCCTTTTAGGAACACTCACAAGTGATATTTTAAAAATAACACATTAGTAAACTTTATCACATTCAAAACTGCAGCAGAGGCTCAACCTTATGAAACAGATACAGTTTTAAAATGATTCCTGGACAGGTTTTTTCAAGTTTTACATGATCTTTTGTACATTTTTTAACATTATTATTTATTTTTGAGAGACAGAGTGCCAGTGGGGGAGGGGCAGAGAGAAAGGGAGACACAGAATCTAAAGCAGGCTCCAGGCCCGGAGCTGTCAGCACAGAGCCTGATGCGGGGCTGGAACCCACGGACCTCGACACCATGACCTGAGCCGAGGTCGGACGCTTAACCGCCTGAGCCACCCAGGTGCCCCTCAACTTTTATATTATCTTAAATGCAGATATTCAAATGTTTCTCCTGCTTATTTAAAAAAAAAAAAAAAAAAAAAAAGCATGGGGTGCCTGGGTGGCTCAGTCGGTTAAGCATCCGACTTCGGCTCAGGTCATGATCTCGCGGTCCGTGGGTTCCAGCCCCGCGGCGGGCTCTGTGCTGACAGCTCGGAGCCTGGAGCCTGCTTCAGATTCTGTGTCTCCCTCTCTCTCTGACCCTCCCCCGTTCATGCTCTGTCTCTCTCTGTCTCAAAAATAAAATAAAAACGTTAAAAAAAATTTTTTAAAAAGCAATATTTAGACCAAGATTTAACATACACACATACACACAGACACACTCCTCAAAACCCTAAATTCATCCCTAAGTTCCAAAATTAATCTTATTTTTTAATACATCAGTTTTAACTTAAGCAATGTTGACATTAAATCTTGTCCATTGGCTTAATAAATATTTAATTTAGAGCACAAAGAACACTTGAGAAAAGATAGCCTGGCAGGAGAGTAAACCCTGAATTATGAAAAAAAAAAAAAAATCATAGCATTTCATAGCTGAAAACAACCCATCTAACCCAATCACGTAACATTCTAAGAGAAAAAAAAAAATAGATGCCTAAAGGTAAGGTCCAAGGTCACGACCTAAGTTAATAAGTTTGGATCTGAGATTCTCAATGCCCACACAGAGTGCTTTCCCTAACAGGCTGCTCCTAGCTCGACACCAGAAAATCTAGAAATTCTATGATTCGGCAACGTGGCGTTCAAAGACGTGGCTTTACCCTGTGTCATTTGCTTTTGACTCTGTAGCAGTAAGTTTCAACTATCAAAGCAAAAGTATTAATGAATCTTAGTTTTATTTTGTTCCGTTTCCTGTTTTTCTTAAAGGAGAAGGTCGCCATCTAGTGCCCTTGGAGAGATTTGCTAAATAAAAATCAACCACAGTGAAGTGAGGTTATGTCCTTAAATACCCGTAGAGTGTTCTTATGTTCCTTATTTGAGAGAAAGAAAGAAAATATGCTGAATTTCGTATCAGAGTAAAAACATTTTTAAGCATAAAAATTTTAAGAATTTTAAGAATTAAAAATGTACATGGGGCGCCTGGGTGGCTCAGCCACTTGAGTGTCTGACTTTGGCTCAGGTCATGATCTCATGGTTCGTGGGTTGGAGCCCTGCGTTGGGCTCTGTGCTGACAGCTCAGAGCCTGGAACCTGCTTCAGATTCTCTCTCTCTCTCTGCCCCTTCCCCACTAACGCTCTGTCTCTCTCTGTCTCAAAAATTAACATTAAAACAATTTTAAAACTAAAAAAGAATTAAACATTTACAATCTTTTGGCCACTGAATAATGATTTACATATTATGCAGCTTTTTCAATGCCCTTCATGCAACCGATTTTAAGGCTCATAATGACTGTAAGGTGGGCACTAGTATTCATTCCCATTTTGTGGATGGAGAAACTGATACTCAGCCAGATTAGGTAATATAAGCATGGTCACAACGTCCAGATTTGGCGTAGCCTGTCTTCATCCCTGAGTGGGATAAACCCCAACCTGAAATGTTTTAAAATGTCCACTTCTCTATGAGCCCAGAGACAAGCAAAACTAAAAGTTCTTTGATAATGGGAACACGCTAAATTTAAAACCCATTATGAACCCGGATAGATCTCTAAGGCACTGGCTTCTCAGCGATCTATTAACCACAACTGTTTTCCCTGAGATACTTGGGGATCTACTCTCCAGTTCATACACAAGTTCAAAACAATGTGTTTAAAATATACGTACTTTCAAAATGTTATGGGGGTGTGTTGCCTCTCTACCCCTTGGCAACAAGGAACATCTTGCAAAGAACTAGAAGCCTTATAGATAGCTCATGGGACATTCCTGTCCTTTGCTCCAGGTCGACGTCCGAGGAAGCAATGGGAGTCGATAAAAATTTTGTAAAAACTAAAAGTCAGTCTGCTTTTTATCGTCACTGTATGCCACAAGCCGTCCAGAATGTCAGTGGTAAAATACTCCCCTCCCCAAAATATTTCATTGGTCTAACTTCAAGCAGTTGCTGTGTTCACTGCTGAGCAGATGAACCGCTCCCAGAGCCACACCCCTGCAACAACACTGAGCTTTAGTACAGATTATTAGGGTCCGAGGATCCGGAGCAAAGAGAACCCGCAGTGCAGGCGGTGGGAGTGAGGTCTCCTGAATGGCAGCAGGAGAAAGGTTGGGGAAAATGAAAACAGGGCCAGAGGTCCCAGCCTCTGGAATGGTTGGCATGGGTAGGGTGGGGGTGGGGACTGAATTCCAACACCTTATATCCAAACACTCCTCTTGGTTACAAAACGACAGTAGTTGAAGAAAACTGCTTACAATGCATTTCCCGTCCAGGGATGCAATTAGCGAATGGAGCCTAAAGATGTGTATTTATGTCTCAACTCTTATCACTTCCCAAGCTGTGTGCTCTTGGGCAAGTCCCGAAACCTCATGGGGACGTGCTTCACCCATTTGCAGAATGGTAGCACCTTTCTACCTTCGAGGATTCTGTAGAATTCTGCCTTCCCGGTGACTCACATTTTGAAATTATCAGTCCGTTCTTACAAACGACATGCATCCATCAACTTCAGCAGAGTTTAAAATTTTTGACAAGAAAGAGTTAAAGCAGAGTCTAGATGGTCCTTTAAAGATTACAGTGTGCTTTGTGATTAACAGAAGCTTGGAGCATTTTCTGTTAATCCTACATCATACTAGACGTGGCTTCGACGTTAGTGCCTAAACCACGTACTGGTGACCACGAGTGTGGTCACACTTTAGGCAACATAAAGGCGTGAAGTCCTGAAACACCTCCACATCTGCATCGACCATATAGAATGGAAAAACGGCAAATGAAACGCTGCCTCAGTTAAACCTCAAAATTAGCTTCCGTTTATGGTATCTACTTAATACAATATGTTTGCCCTCCAGGAAAAAATACATAAATGCTTTTGAACACGTGGTCCCGTGGCTGTACGTGGAGCTCTTTCTCATGTTGCATACAACGGGGAGACCATGGCCATTGGGGATATTTCTGTGATATCTCGTCTACAAGGTTTGAAAAACATAACTTTTCCTAGCAATTCTGAAAAATAAAACTAAGAGATGATGCTACTTAAGTATTGCAGAAGTCAAATTCTGAGATATATTCAGAACCTTCAAATACGGAATATTACTCCTGGAATATGGACATAGGGAAGGCTATGGGACTTCAGGCAGATAATTATATCTCCCTGAGCCTCAGTTTTCCAACTATGTATGGATATTAAGGTCTCTTGCACCTGGACTTATAAGACTCAAATGAAGCCAGATGAAAGCCAGATGCTTATCACTTAAATATGACCCTATATAAATAAGTAGAAATGAAAGGGTAATGCTCCCCCCCACCCCCACCTGGATTCTTGAAAGGGAAGTCCCCCAGCAGGGGGCAGAGCAGACACGTTCAGTAATGGTGGTGTGGTGGTCATCCTGCGTCAGTTGATTTTAAGATAAGATCATCTGGTGATGTTAAGATAAAATCAATCAGGTGAGCCTTTAAAAGGGATTGGGCTGCTCCTGGAGACAGGGTTTCCAAGCCTGAGAAGGTTTTGATGCAAGAGGGAGTCTGCATTGCTGCCTTTGAAAACAGAAGGACCATCGGTGGGGGGGGGGGGGGGGGGGGGGCGCCTGGGTGTCTCAGTCGGTTAGGCATCTGACTCCAGTTCAGGTCGTGATCTCACGGTTCATGGGTTCAAGCCCCATGTCAGGCTCTCTGCTGACAGCTCAGAGCCTGGATCCTGCTTCAGATTCTGGGTCTCCCTCTCTCTCTGCCCCTCCCCCACTCACGCTCTGTCTCTCTGTCTCTCAAAAATAAATATTTTTTTTTTTAAAAAGGACTATAAGGAAGGCAGGTGGAAATCTAGGTGCTGAGAGTGAGCGTGACCACGGACACACACCAGCAAGGAAATGGGGACCTCAGTCTTACCGTGGCAGAAAACAGTCCTGTCCCAGCCATGACAGCTTGGAAGATGACCCTGAGGCCCAGAGGAGAGTGTAGGCTACTTGGCATGTTGGCCTCAGCCTTACGAGACCTTGAGCAGGGAATCCAGCCAAGCTGCGCCCGGACTTCTCACCTCCAGAACAGTAAGATAAGAGGTGAGTGTTGCTTTAAGTCTCTGAGATTGTGGTGCTTCCTGAGACAACAAGATAAAACTAATGAGTTCGGCTCTCATTAAAAACATCCACTAAAAAGGCCAGAAATACTTTACCACTCTCAAAAGCCTGACTTTCCAAGAGTCCTTTTTAGTGAAACCACTGTAGTACATTTCAGATAGATACTCGGGGACAGAGAAAGTTGTTAGCACTTATAAACCGCGTGAAACACACGGATGACAGTGGGAATCGCGTTGTGAGTAGGACAGACTCTGAGCCTTAGCTGTCTCCTCTGTGAAACGCTAATAACTATGTCATAGTATTTTGTGTTCTTGACCATTTGTTTTGGCTCTGGGAATACATTTAAATAATCTTGGATTCTTATTAATTGGCTATTTCCACAGCCATCCGTGGAAATTAAGGGCCCCTGCATCATACCGCCTTCCAGGTTCATGTACTAATCAAATATTTGAGAAGAGGGGACAGGAAAGAGTACAGAGCCCTTGAGTTTAGCTTTTTATTTGATTTAGTTTGATTATTTGGTTTTTTAAAATGACAGAGACTGACCGATCTTCTTCTTCCAACATTTTTTTAAGTTTTTATTTTTATTTCCAGAGAGACAGAGCGAGCAAGTAGGGAAGGGGCAGAGAGAGACAGAGAATCCCAAGCAACCTCTGCACTGTCTGCAAGGAGCCCGATGTGGGGCTCGAACTCACTACACCGTGAGATCATGACCTGAGCCGAAACCAGGAGTCAGACACTTAACCGACGGAGCCACCCAGGGGCCCCTACTTCAAGCATTTTTTAAATAAAGTGTTCTGAAAGTCAGAAAATAGATACACACGATATAGAATTCAGAAAACACAAAAGGATGTTGGGGTGCCCCAGCCACCCTGACCCCCTGTAGGGTGACACCCATTCGTGATTGCCATTCTCTCGTGGATGCCTCACTATTGTATTCTCATGTAAGTAAGCATAGCTATACATAAATACCTATTTTTACACACATTTGACACAGAAGTTTTAATATCTGCTCTGTATGTTAGCTTATTGCCTAGCTTAGTGCTATAATTTCCCGGCTTTGAGAACACTAGGAGACATTGTCCCATTGTGTGACAAAATCCTGGGTGACAGGAGTTCCTCCAGTAACTTCAGGGAGTGTGCCCTGCCTTCGTGCAGACATTATTTATACTTCTTCTTAACCTTAAAGATATTGGGCATCTTTATTTATTAAATATTCTTAGTGAAAACTTCACAATGGTCTGATGCTTTCAGAGAACAAGGCAGGCATTCTTACCTACATACAGCTTTAAAGGATGTGATAACATTAGCACCTGCTCTTTGTTGATGGAGACACGCATCTGGGCTCATCCCAGGTTGTTTCGAATTAATGATCCTCATGTACAAAAAAGCTAAGAAGCCATCACTAGGGATAAGGAGCACTGTATTTTGACAGCCTCTGAGCCTTTATAAATAACACGTTTTGTGTGTTTGTTTGTTTGTTTGTTTGTTTTTTGGTCTCCAATCAAACCTGCATAGTTAGCTGAAGAGAATTCATTTACTAGTTCTGGTCCCATGAGGACACATTTATTTGGAAATTATTTTCTCAACCTATGTGGTCATTTATTATAAAAATATGATTTGTTTTTATACCTGGGGGGGGGGAAATAGTTGCATGGAACCTACTGTATTCCGGGACATATTCAAACTCTCATATTTACAGCTGACACTCCCCAGGGCCCTGTTCGTTAGATCTTCCCCACCCGTGCTGCAGAGGGCTCCAATTTAGAAGGCCTAGCGAAAGCGGGAGAGTGCAAGAAACAGCTCAAAAGTCTCCCAGATTAATCTGAAGCAATGGCTTTAGTTACAACGAAACAACTTTGCATTGAAAGATGCTTTGGCTGAGCAGATGTCTGCCCCTCCCCGCAGGGTGGCTTTTCAGCACCCATCGTCCGCAGGGAGCAGAGAGGTGGCAGGAAGACAGAGGATATTGAACTAAGAAGACACGATACCCACAGCCCTTCATTCAAGACTTCATCCGCTAAAGGGAGATCACTTTACAGAGTGCAGGCGGGCAGACATTAGTCAGACTGTGGCTAAAATCATCAGCAAGAAACCCTGCCAGGAATGCCTCAGTGTAACATGAGGTGGTGCTGGAGTGTATGTGCATGTGTGTGTGTGTGTGTGTGTGTGTATTTCAGTCACGGCCCTTTTCTTCTAAATCATCTTCTCTAGCTGGAGTGGGTCAGTAAACGCAAGCTCTTCCTTAAAAACTGCCTCCACTCAGGACATTTGGATAGTTCCACGTTAAGAGCAGGCATGGAGTGATTTTAAGAACAGACGGGAAATGCCACAAGTTGTTGGGGATCAGCCTCCAGTGTGTTGTCATCAATCAGGAGTGTCCACTCCCTCTCCTCCACAGCCAAACCGATTTACCTTTGGCACAAATGTCAAGTTAGCATTCTAGGAAAGGCACGGGAGAAAGGCCATTGACGTCAGGAATCATTTTATTGAGACGAACCATGACTCCTGCATTGTTCCTTTGAAAGGGAAACAAAGGAACCAAAAAAGCAATGCCTGCATTTACCCGAACGGATGTACTTGGCTTCATTCAACAAGTATTTTTGCTCACTTTTCTGCAGGTCCCAGGCATGCCGCTGGACGACTGGGGACACACAGAGACAAGTAGGACACGGTGTCCACCCTCCAGAAACGGACGAGCGTGTGGGAGCAGCTGAGGGATGGACAGACATACGTAAATGACTATCGCAAAGCTGTAGTGAAAAATGAGGTTATCCCGGTGCAAAGGAAGGGGCCGGGGAAACACTGGATGCTGAGTGTGTGTGAATGTGAGTGTGAGAGAGAGACAGAGACGTAGTGCCCACCGGAGAGCAAGAACCACCACATCACCGATTGATACGTGCCCACTTTGTTGAAACCGAAGGAGTAACTTGGTAAACAAATGAACGAGGTAGTTGAATTTCCGGTGTGGGAGACAGAAGGCCACACGCTTCCTGGAAAGTCTACGTGGAGAGACGAGGGCCGTGTGGAGGCCCCTCCAAGGACTGTGAATTTTATCCTAGGAGGCACTGAGGATTTAATAAAATGCCATAACCAGGGAAATTGTACGGTAAGTGACATATGGAAAGTTCCAGAGTGATATTTGAAAACAACCAACTACATCTGTAGCACCCATAAAGTGATAGAATAGTGTCCCCGCGGGATTTTATGTTCGTTCAATTCTGCAAAGACTGCTTTTTCCTTGTGAGTGTGCAAATCCATTCACCAGGAAAATTGGGTTAAGATCATCAGATTACAGAAATACCGTTCCCAGACAGAGCGACCCTTGTGGTTCTGAACACGTGTGTTTGTTTAACAGCTCACACCATACATTCGAGCTATCGTTCTATTTGTGGGAGAACTGAGTCCATTTATCTTTCAGAAAAATTAAATCATGTTCCCAATAAAGACAAAATTAATAAGCTAATATACAGGGTAGTAGGAAATGCTTATTAGCTTGTAGCATGCGAGAAGGCATTTTTCAGTTGCTACTACTCAGGGGGCTGTGTGTGTAGGAAAGTAGGAAAAAGTGGGGGGGATCAGCATGAGCAAGGAGAAAACATTTTATCGACGCGTCATCTTTAACAGTAAAAATTGATGATGCTATACTCAGAAAATGAAGAGTAGTGTGTTTGGGGCGCCTGGGCGGCTCGGTGCGTTGAGTGTCCTACTTTGGCTCAGGTTATGATCTCATAGTTCCCGGGTTCGAGCCCCACGTCAGGCTCTTGGCTGTCAGCACAGAGCCCACTTTGGATCCTGTCTCCCTCTCTCTTTCTGCCCCTCCCCCATTTGTGCACGTGTGTGTGTGTGTGTGTGTGCTCTCTCTCTCAAAAATAAAAAAAAAGAGTAGTGTGATTAATCAAAATTCCCTGAATACTATGCTATATCTCGCCAGATAGACTTATCTGTACATTCAATGCAATTCCAACAATTTTCAGGGTAAAAGTTGATGAGTTGATCTTAAAATTCATATGAAACAAATATTTCAAGATTTAAAATGACCAAAACACAACAAAAACTATGGTCCTGGACTGTCAACCCTCAAGTGTACTGTAAGGCTATAATAATTAAACCAATGTGATCATTTCCTTTTTAAAAATGGGCCAAGGAAAACACACAGTTTAGAAGCCAATCCTCATCTATGTGGAAATGTAATTTATTATAAAAGTAGCATTTCAAATTATTGGAGAACTAATGTTCACAAATCAGAAGAAAATTTATGTAATACAGATTTTAAATATATTGTATATGTTTATTCAGATATAACATATGTATATGATGTTTTTCCCACTTTTCAGTATGCTGAAATATACATAACATAAAGTTTACTGTGTAACCATTTCTCAATGTATAGCTTGGTGACATTAAGTCCACTCGCGTTGTTGTGCGAAAATCCCACCATCCCTCTCTACTACTTTTCCATAACTGAAACTCTGTCCCCATTATACAGTAGCTGACTTCTCCCCTCCCCCAGCCCCTGGGAACCCCCATCCTCCTTTCTGTATGTATGCCTTTGACTTCTCTGGGTACGTCGTTTAAGAGCAATTCTACAGTATTTGTCCTGTGACTGGCTTATTTCACTTTGCGTAGTGTCCTCAAGCTTCCATGCCGTAGCATGTATCACAACTTTCTTCCTTAAGGCTGAATCATATTCCATTGTGTGTATATAATCACATTTTGTTTATGCATGCATCTGTTGATGGATACTCAGGTGGCTTCTCTCTTTTGGCTGTTGTAAGACCACTGTGCTTATTGGTGCACAAATAGGTATTTGAGTCTCTGCTTTCAATTCTTTGGGGCACAGAACCAGCAGGGAACTTGCTGGGTGATATAGTCATCCTCTGTTTCATCACAGAGAATGTTTTGTAAACATCTAAAACAGAGCTGGGATCCATAACATGCAAGGACTCCCTAAAGGTCAATAGAAATACCAAAATTCCAACACAAAATGACAAAAACAAAGACATTCATCTTTGCTAATAAAATTCACTTTTGCCTATCAAATTGGCAAAACTTAAGAGATTGGTAATACTCCTTCATGTCAATGTTGTCCTAAGTGGGCTCTCCTAAATACAAGTAGGTGCGTAAGTTGTTCATCTTTTGTAGCGAGCAATTTAACGGTAGCCACCAAAATCGTAAGAATACATTTGCTTTTACTCAGCAGTCCTACCTGTAAAAATTAAGCTTATAACATGATTCATGTTTATATACAAAGATTGCTGGTGGGAGGAACGGGTCGTGAGAAGAGCGCCTGGGTGGCTCAGTCAGTTGAGCATCCGACTCTTGCTTTCGGCTCAGGTCATGATCTCGAGGTTCGTGGCTTCCAGCCCCCAGTCTCACCGTGCAGAGCCTGCTTGGGATTCTCTCTCTGTCCCTCTCTCTCTGCCCCTCCCACACTCATGCTCACTCTCTCTCTGTCTCAAAGTAAATAAACTTAAAAAAAAATTAACATTTTTTATTTTTGCTGTTTGTGAAAGAGAAAAAATTTAACCTAAAGAATTGAGTAACCGGTGATACAGTCACATTATGAAATGCTACGTAGCTATCAAGAAAGAAAGAAGCAGATCCGTAGGAAGAGCTCCAAAATGTGGTAGAAGTGAAAAAAAAAGAAAACAAGCAAAAAATGTGATTTCATTTATGTGACCATTTTAATGTTATATTAAAACACATGCATATGTATTCTTTTAATGTTTGTTTATTTTTGAGAGAGAGAGAGAGCATGAGCAGGGGAGGGGCAGAGATGGAGACACAGAATCAGAAGCAGGCTCTAGGCTCTGAGCTGTCAGCACAGAGCCCGATACAGGGCTCAACCTGAGACATGCTCCTAAGGGCACGAGCGAGGAGACCATGACCTGAGAGGAATGCTCAACGGACTGAGCCACCCAGGCCCCCTTAGATCAGTTGTTACCAGCTGTTACCTTGGGGGAGGGGGACCACGGGACCACGGGACCACGGGAGGGAGGAGGGAAGGAGAACTGCCGCGTTTTACCAGGTATACGTTGTTGGAACTCTTTAGGATGAGAGTGTGCCCATGTGTGCGGTGCATTCACAAGGTGATTAAGGACTGCTCAAATTGTACCATCTGATGAATTGGGACAAGTACACACACCCATAAAACTGTCGCCTCAATTAAGGTGACAGATCATAGCTAATCTTTCCAAATTATGGCATTTCCATTTTGAAATATGCAAATATGAAGAAAATGACCGAGCCTGACTGATAGACACTATCCAGAAAGGGCTGGAAAGCCCTCCTTCCCTTGGTCTTCCCCTTACCTCAGACTACTCACCCACGGCATGAGCAGGAATGAGCAGGCAACTCTGTCACTGATGCAACCATCCATCCTAAGATATGCCCTTCAGGCTTTAGCTTCAGAGCTGCGGGTCTGCACTATCTCCCTGGGCTTCTTGTGTAAGGCGGCCCTCGAGAGGATAAAATAAATGGATGGGAAGCATAGTATCTTACAGTGTAATGGATTTCAGAAATAACCTAATTTAATCCCCTGCATGGCACGCGCACACACACGCGCCCCTTCTAAAATATCCCCGAGAGACAGCCATCTACACCAATGGCTATATATGCACATAAATTGTTTAAGACATTAGAACGAGTGCAACACACATATTCCATAAATCAGCCCTTTATCAACATCAGCACCACTGACATTTGGGGCTAGGTAATTCTTTGCTGCGGGGACTGCCCTGTGCTTTGTAGGATGGTTTGCGACATCTCCAGCTTCTACGCGCTAGATGCCAGTAGCACCCCTCACCCCGGCTTGTAACAACCAAAAATGCCTCCAGATTTGACAGTGGCACCAGCCGCGATCCACTGTGTAAGTGGCTGCTAAAGTTAATCATCAAAGTGAATTCTCGCGTGAAACATTTCAAAGCTTTATGCATGTTTTTTATGTTATGTTTTTTATGCATCCGGTTTCAGTAAGCCCATGGGGAGAGTAGACCAGTAGTCCGTGTCATATTGCCACACTAATTTAAGGAGCTTCATTGTGAAACAGAGTTAGGTATAAAACCCAAAGAAGGTATAAAACCCCGAAAGAAGAAGCCAGCGCAATGCTCCTTCCCTTCTCTGCACTCTTGTCTCACAGAGTCTTCAGGAACTCAACTGGAGACCACCAGTCCTCATACCGGGCCTTATTCTTTCTTTGATGTCAAGTGAATCTAAGAGAGCAGAGAAACCACAGAATTAATGAGTCATCCGCACTGCGCTTAAATCTAAAAGTTATCGTTCAATGACTGGACGGGACAGTTAATATTTTCTCAGACACCATTCAGGAAAAGAGAGAAGAATGTTATCAAGTGAGACATAAACCTGCTTCTCATTTCCTTGAGCTGTCTTTTTGAAGATTCTTTTTTTTTCCACAGGATTTCCAGTACTATTCTTTTCTCATCGTGTGATATGTGTGAGTGACATGGAGGTGATATACATTCAATATGTAGAATTTAACCTTCCTCCCTCAGATGAAGCCTTTTACTCTAAATCAAAACAAATGATAAATGACATACACAGAGATTTGGTAGAGACACCTTTTTGTCATCAGTGAAGAGATACGAGGTGCAGGCTATCCAATAATTTTGTGTTTGGGTAATTCAGCCTCAGAGTCAATGACGTAACTCAATGGATAGTGCAGGAAAAGTTTTGATTATTTAGTAGTAAGAACAATTATAAGACTTCTCTGCAAACTGGAGTTTAGATTGCATTTGAAATTAGTTCCAGTCAAAGCAAAATAGAGAATCAATTAGAGAGATGCCCTCAATTGGAAATTTAATATGTTAGCGCGTTCTTAGTTTTATAGCTATACGTGGTCTAACGTTCCAAATAAGAAAGTAATGATTGAACATGAGAGGCTATTAATATTTAATATTAACACAAGGTTCATATACACGTGGGATACTGCAGAAGGCTCCAGACTCAGTCTCTTGGATATACTTTAAACTAATATATCCTTATGGCTCACCAAATGGTATTCCCAAATAACAATGTTATTCCCAAATGTTATTCCCAATGTGGTGACATTGGGCAAGTTCTACAATCTCTCCAAGTTTCAATTTCCTCACATGTAAAATAGGGGTACTAGTAATACCTTTATCATTTGGTGATTATGAAAACATGTTTAAGTTTATTTGTTTATTTTGAGAGAGAGAGAGAGAGAGAGAGAGAGAGAGAGAGCACGAATGGGGTAGGGGCAGAGAGAGAAGGAGAGAGGATTCCAAGCAAGTTCTGCACTGACAGTGCAGAGCCTGATGTGGGGCTCAATCTCAAAAACCATGAGATCATGACCTGAGCTGAAATCAAGAGTCAGGCACCCCTGAAATGAAGTATTTATTAGTGATAGCATTAAGAACCATAGTTCAGCATAGTATTTAATTTAAATAATATTAAATGTCTCCACCTAATTTCTAAGTAGAACCATTACATTATGGTAAACCTTTCTGAAAAGTTACGTGAATATAAGCATATCGTTTTATTACCATATGCTATCGTTTTGAAATTGTGTCTCTGTGGTACCTTATTTGCAAAACTCTCCACAATAACTGCCTTCCCATAGCTATGGCTTTGGAAAACTCCCTTTCCCAATGACTGTGAGCTTAACCATTCTATTTGCTTGGTCCACTTTGGCCAAATGCAACACAAGCTGAGACTTGAAAAGTACCCATACACTGAGACTTGCCTTCTTGTTGCCCTTGGGAACACCGTGACCACTACCACAAAAATGAGCCCAGCCTAACCCACTGGATGATACATGGGACGTGACCCAGTGGCCTCCACTATCCCTACCGACAGCCAGCCCACTGCCAGACGTGTGAGATCAGCAGCCCCTGGTTGATGACAAACGTGAGTGAGCCCAGCCAGAATAACCAGGAAGACACTCATCCCAACCGAGCTGAGCCTAAACTGTTGACGCATAGAATCGTGAACAAATAAAAGGACTGTTGGTTCCAAGTCATCAATTTTGGTTTGTTACACAGCAAAAGCTAACTGATACAGTCCCCATAGGCAACATTAAGTAAGAAATAAAAAATCATAATTCAGAATGTAGCTAATACTCTACATTTACAGTCCTCAGGGAAAATACCAACTTGCTAATAAATACTGACAACAGCATCAATTCAACCAATAAGCCGAAACCCATCCCATTTGGTTTCATACTCAGTTATAAACATTGGGTGTTGGTATAATGCAGAAGGGTAGGATCCTTGTCTCCACAGAACAATAACAGCAGAAAAGATTAACATTCCATGTGCTCACTGCAATCAAATGAACGATGGCAAATTTCAGTGTTGTGTTTCAAGATCCCGAGACCGTCTG
This sequence comes from Panthera tigris, assembly GCF_018350195.1. Classification (NCBI taxonomy): domain Eukaryota; kingdom Metazoa; phylum Chordata; class Mammalia; order Carnivora; family Felidae; genus Panthera; species Panthera tigris. The sequence goes on from NC_056670.1 coordinate 6,176,564, forward strand.
TAGTTTTGATGGAGCCCTATGTTCACCAGCCTTGCCCTTACATCGTCTAGATGTACACTTGGGAACATGTGTGCCCATACAAGGTATTAATTATTCACTCTGCGTTGCCTGTCTCTCTTCAGAGCTTGCAGTTGAGACGTGATTTTTTCACTTCCTGGCACCGTCTTAAACAATTCTGGTTCAGGTTACGAAGCTGCCGAAGAAACACACGGTATCATTTGCCTCACAGAAAGGAGACTTTGTTTTAAAGGGTACAGCCAAGGATGATCTGGAGTCAGCATCCCGGCTCTCCCTTCTCTCACCCCACCAATCTATCTCTACCAGAACGGCCGGGCAGGCCACTGCAGAAAGCAATGGTAGCTGCCACACAAAGTAACAGCTTGGAAGAAGGTTCACCCCAAAGCCCACTGGTTTCCATAGGTTCGCTCAGACCACACTGCCTGAGGGCTGTTTACACACTTGACAGACGGCCAGGGCCAAGACAAGAAAGCCAGTGAGAGAGAAAATGGAAGAAACGCAAAACAAAACGTGAACCGCATGCTCCTTCCCTATCTTTGGGGACCCTGGCTTGCAGTGTCTGTTCTAACCACCCAGGATTCTTTTCGTTCTATCTCTATTGCTCTTTCCATTATCATGATCACTATCTATGTCCACTCCCCTAGAATAGAAGCATCTTGAATGAAGTTACCTAGTATGAAACTTTCCCCATGTTTCCCATAGTTTGAAATAATCCCCTTGGTGATAGCTTTTATGATAATTACTGAGTCTTTGCTATGTGCCAGATAGCATGGTGGCACTTGACACAAATTAGCTCATTATCACAGATCAGTGGAACAGGATAGAGAGCCCAGAAATAAACCCGTGCTTACATGGTCAATTAACCTATAACAAAGGGGGCAAGAATAGCCAATGGGGAAAAGACTGTCTCTTCAACAAATGGTGCTGGGAGAACTGGACAGCAACATGCAAAAGAATGAAACTGGGTCACTTTCTTACACCGTACACAAAAGTCAACTCAAAATGGATGAAAGACCTAAACATGAGACCGGAAATCATATAGCTCCTAGAAGAAAATATAGACGGTAATCTCTTCGACATTGGCCACGGACACAGCTTTCTAGATAGGTCTCCTCAGGCAAGGGAAACGAAAGCAAAATTAAACTATTGGGACTACACCAAAATAAAAAGCTTTTGCACAGTAAAGGAAACCATCACCAAAACAAAAAAGGCAACCTACTGAACGGGAGAAAAAATTCACAAATGATCTATCTGATAAGTATTAATATACAAAATATATTTAAAAGGCATACAACTCAACACTAAAATAAAACCCAATTAAAAAATGGGCAGAGAACCTAAACAGACATTTTTTCCAAAGAAAATGTGCAGATGACAAATAGAGATATGAAAAGATACTCAGTCAACATCACTCATCATCAGGGAAATACAAATCAAAACCACAATGAGATAGCATCCCACACCTGTCAGAATGGCTGGAATCAAAAAAGAAACAACAGGTGTTGGCGAGGGTGTGGAGAAAATGGAACCTTTGTGCACTTTTGGTGGGAATGCAAACTGGTGCAGCCACTGTGGGAAACAGTGAGGAAGTTCATCAGAAAAATTAAAAATAGAAATACCATATGATGCAGTAATTTCACTACTGGATATTTACCCAAAGAAAATGAAAACACAAATTCAAAAAGATATACGCACCCCCATGTTTATTGCGGCATTATTTACAACAGTCAAGATATGGAAGTGACCCAACAGTCCATCTATAGACAGATGGATAAAGAAGATGTGGCAAATATCCACAATGGAATATTATTCAGTCATAAAAGAGAATGAGACCTTACCATTTGCATCAACATGGATGGCCCTAGAGGGTATTATGTTAAGTGAAATAAGTCAGAGAAAAGACAAATCCCATATGATTTCACTTCCAAGTGGAATCTAAAAAACAAATGAACAAACTAACCAAAAGCAAAACCAGACCTATAAACACAGAGAACAGCATGATGGTTGCCAGGGGGAAGTGAGTGGGGGGTGGAAGAAATGGGTGAAGGGGAGAGGGCGATACAGGCTTCCAGTCATGGAAGGAACAAGGCACGGGAATGAAAGGCACAGCACAGAGAATGTAGTCAATGGTAGTGTAACAGTGCCACGTGATGACAGATGGCAGCTGCACTCGTGGTGGGCATAGCATAGAGTTGTCCAATCACTATGTCGTTCACCTGAAACTGATGTGACATTATATCAGCTATACTTCAACAGGAAAGAAAGAAAGAAGGAAGGAAAGAAAGAAAGGAAGAAAGAGAAGAAAGAAAGAAGGAGAGAAAGAAAGAAAGAAAGAAAGAGAAGAAAGAAAGAAAGAGAGAAAGGGAAAAGAAAGAAGGAAAAAGAAAGAAAGAAAGAAAGAAAGAAAGAAAGAAAAGGAAAAGAAAGAAGGAAAGAGAAAGAAAGAAAGAAGGAAAGAAAGAAAGAAAGAAAGAAAGAAAGAAAGAAAGAAAAGGAAAAGAAAGAAGGAAAGAGAAAGAAAGAAAGAAGGAAAGAAAGAAAGGAAGACAGAAAGAAAAGGAAAAGAAAGAAGGAAAAAGAAAGAAAGAAAAGGAAAAGAAAGAAGGAGAAAGAAAGAAAGAAAGAAAGAAAGGAAGGAAGAAAGAAAAGGAAAAGAAAGAAGGAAAGAGAAAGAAGGAAAGAAAGAAAGAAAGAAAGAAAGAAGGAAAGAAAGAAAGAAAGAAAGAAAGAAAAGAAAGAAAGAAGGAAAGAAAGAGAAGAAAGAAAGAAAGAAAGAAAAGGAAAAGAAAGAAGGAAAGAAAAGGAAAAGAAAGAAGGAAAGAGAAAGAAAGAAAGAAAGAAAGAGGAAAGGAAAAGGAAGAAAGAAAAAATAAAGAAGAAAAGAAAGAAAGGAAGGAAGAAAGAAAAGGAAAAGAAGGAAGGAAAGAAAGAGAAAGAAAGAAACCAAGAGAAAAGAAAGGAAAAGAAAGAGAAAAAGAAAGAAGAAAGAAAGAAAGGAAGGAAGAAAGAAAAGGAAAAGAAGGAAGGAAAGAAAGAGAAAGAGAGAAAGAGAAAGAATGAAAGAAAAAGGAAAGGAAAAGAAGGAAGAAAGAAAAAGAAACAAAGAAGGAAAGAAAGAAAAAGAAAGGAAAAGAAAGAGAAAAAGAAAGAAGGAAGAAAGGAAAAGAGAAAGAAGGAAGGAAGGAAGAAAGGAAGGAAGGAAAGGGAGAGGAAGAGAGGGAAAGAGAAAGAAAGAGAGAAAAAGGAATTGAAAAGAAAGAAGAAAGAGAAAAGGAAAGAAGGAAAGAAAGAAAGAGAAAAGAAAGGAAAAGAAAGAAAGAAAGAAAGAAGGAAAAGAGAAGGAAGGAAGGAAGGAAGGAAGGAAGGAAGGAAGGAAGGAAGGAAAGGGAGAGGAAGAAAGAAAAATTAACTCATTACTGTAGGCCTTGTAATAATTCTAAGGTAGGTAAAATTCCCATTTCACAAATGTGGGAACTTCTGTTAAAGAGGCAGGATACTTTGCCCAAGGTTACCCCCTAACTAGGTTACAGAGCCAATTTGGGGGTCCCGATCTTTATGACTGCAATGGTGACGAGCTTATCCACTATGCCTCACCACCCCCAGCACTCAAATGCAGCCCTTCTTGTGTGCACGACGTGGTAGCCAGAGCCATGGGTTCAGATAACAAATCTCCAGGTCAACAACTTTAGGATGGCAATCCTGAGCAATTCCTCCACTTCCGTGGGCCTCGGTTTCCTCACCAGTAACACAGTTTACATTCAGAGTCCTGGAGAGATACGGGTGACATACGAGATATAATTAGAGGGCTTCACAAATGGGTTATTCATGCAGGTGACACGTAAGCTGAGAAGAAACCACCAGGGATGGTGAAGGACAGGGTCCCAGCCTGTCCAAGGCAACACCACGAAGAAGGGGCCGGGAATGATCCCTCTCCCACCCTGCCTCCCAATGGCCAAACCCATACTAACCAGAAGGAAAGGGGGTCCTACCGGAGTGGTCATCATGGGCCACCGGCTGGGGGCAGACAACAGGTGCAGCAGGGCAGAGGGCGAGTCCGCGGGACCCAACGGAAGATACCAGGTCCCACATCGGGGTAACGGTATCACTTGCAGAGTTATCACGAAGATTAAACAAGCTCATGTACATAACACACTAGAAATAGTGCCTAGCACTCAAAAGCTATTAGCTATTATCATTTTTTAATATGTATGTATTTGGGGGCGAGGGCAAGGAGGGGAGGGGCAGAGAGAGGGGAACTGAGGATCTGAAGCGGGCTCTGCGCACGGAGCCCACTTCAGCAGTGAGCCCGATTTGGAGCTCGAACCCACGAATTGTGAGACAATGACGCGAGCCCAAGTCGAATGTTCCACTGACTGCACCACCCAGGTGCCCCTATTATTATTTTAACGCATTCATTTATTTATCCAATAACCGTCTATTGAGAACTTACTAGCTCGAGTGCCGGGAAAATGAACGGTGCCCCAGGGAACCCTGCCATCCAGCCATGCTCACAAGAGGTAAACACGGAGGGGCGGCTGGGTGGCTCCGTCGGTTAAGCGTCCAACTTCAGCTCAGGTCAGGATCTCGCAGTTTGTGGGTTCGAGCCCACAGGAGTGGGTTCATGCCGCAGGAGTCTGCAGGAGACCAAGTGATCCGGTTCCACCGGTGAGGTCCTAGAGCACCAGCCTCAGGAATGTGGGGTTCATTCCAGAATTCCAGGAGCTTTTGAAAATCATCGGAGATTTCTAAGGGAGAAAATAATGCCACGGGAGCTCCGGACTTGATACATACACAGCACCAGAGTAAAATCAGAAGCAAGCAAAGCATGGGGGCGCCTGGGTGGCTCAATTCGGTTGAGTATCCGACTTCGGCTCAGGTCATGATCTCGTGGTCCGTGAGTTCGAGCCCCGCGTCAGGCTCTGTGCTGACAGCTCAGAGCCTGGAGCCTGCTTCGGATTCTGTGTCTCCCTCTCTCTCTGCCCCTTCCCCCGCTCACTCTCTGTCTCTCAAAAATGAATAAACATTAAAAAAAAAAAGCCAAGAAGTAAGCAAACCAAGGCAAATCCCTCGGAGTTTTACCACCACAGCCTGTTAATAAAAATAAATGTACACAGTGTTTGAGGTGCCAAACACTGTCATTACTAACATCACAATCACAGCTGTCATTCCTGGGCTGCGGGCTCAGTGAGACGTAGGCGTTGCACATAGTCTTTTCTATTCCCATATGGACCAGATATCGTATTTCCATCTCACAGATAAAGGAACTACAAATCACGAGAGACGTAAGGTACAGTACGTCTTACCTGTACAGTAAGGTTTTGAACCCACATCATGTTTGTAACCACCGCAAATAATTCTGCTGAAAACAATTTAGGCAAAATATCACTTTTACTGAAGTAAGGCCCATAAATCCCGAATTAAATTTTTTTTTTAATGTGCTAGTAGTTTTAAAAATAGTCCTCGTTCCTCGATGCTGTTAAGAACAGCTCAGGAAAGCAAATGACAACCAAAACAGGACTCAAATTAGTGAGATAAATTAGCAAATAACATTTGAGGGAGACTGGGGAGAATTATGACCCAAGAAGAGAAGGTTCAGGGGCACCTGGATGGCTCAGTCGGTTAAGTGTCTGACTCTTGGCTTTAGCTCAGGTCGTGATCTCCTGGTTCATGAGTTTGAGCCCCACGTCAGGCTCTGCGCTCACTGCACCGAGTCTGCTTGGGATTCTCTCTCTATCTCTCTCTCTTCCCCTCCTCTGCTGGTATCTTCTCTCTCTCTCAAGGTAAATACATACATTTTAAAAATGCATTAAAAAGAAGAAGAGAAGGTTCCCCTTAATGCAAGCGTTGACATGAGGACGCTTTCTATCTGGCCACGAAAGGTCAGGTATGCTCTCGTCTCCTAGAGGAGAGAGAACCTTCCCTGGGCTGCACTCAGTAGACATGCAAACAATTGTCATAAGTGAATCAATGAAGAAAGACCTCAGTGAATGAGTGATCCTTCTTAAACCTTTGGAAACAAAAAGCAAGAAAGAATACTTGCGCGGTCTTTAACGTGAAGAAGCACCCATAAAATGGGCGTTGATGTGATTTAAGTCATAGCAGGGAAGGTAGCAGATTAGTCTGTGATCTCCCTGTGTCCCACCCTTTCTCCCTCTCCAGATGATCTCAGACAGACCTCCTGGGTCCTTGGGTTTCAGGCAGACTAGTTCCCCTAAGCACAAAATGTTTCCTTACCTGCCGACACCCTCGCTCGCGGTGCTGAACGACCCAAGTCCAGCTGTGTAATGCTGACCATGTCCTTAGAAAAAGTTCACGTCAAAGCTGTTTTATCCGCTAGGCACGACAGTGTCACGGAGGCTATGAATTTTTCAGGAGCTAACCATGTGTGAGAAAATGTGGTGGCTTTCCCTATCAAAGGAAAAGAAAGAACGTGCCGTTGTACCACACGGTGTCAGTTTCATTTATTATTAAGTTTAACGGCTTTATAGTGTTGCATTTACGGAGGTATCGCTAGATGGAAAAAGACAGAAGTAATACCCGTTAATAAACTACAAGGGACAATCATAGATGATCACCCTTTTGTGATCCCCAGTGTAATAATTCAGGCAAGGATCAGCAACAAATACCGGATGGAAAATACACTTTCACAAGGACAGCCCTGGGGCGCCCATCCTTACCAAGGGGTCAGGCTTAGGCTCGGACACAGGGACGGTCTGATTTGAGTCTGCTCCCCAGTGTGATGCCAAAAGCCAATGTCACGAGGGGGGAAAAGGTTCCACTTTAAAAGAAGAGAGCCACACCAGATGTCACTCTGGAGCCTCACAGATCCTGGCTCAGAAAAGTCAGTTGCAGGGGCACCTGGGTGGCTCAGTTGGTTAAGCGTCCGACTTCAGCTCAGGTCACGATCTCGCGGTCCGTGGGTTCGAGCCCCGCGGCGGGTTCTGTGCTGACAGCTCGGAGCCTGGAGCCTGCTTCGGATTCTGTGTCTCCCTCTCTCTCTGCCCCGCCCCCACGCATGCTCTGTTTCTCAAAAATAAATAAGCATTACAAAAATACCTTTACAAAACATCAGTTACAAGAGATATTTGAAAATGGATTGAATATTGAATGACTTTGGAGAATTTTATGTTACTTTTCTTACATGTGATAAAAAGGGTTACGATTACCTAGGAAACTTCTGCTGAGGGATTTAGGCGTGATGCGTTAGGATACCTGGCAAGTTACTTTCAAACTTTTCAGCCAAAACAGGGGGAAAATAGATATACAGTATGTATACATGTACATGTATTTGTGTGTACAGATAGAGTACAAACATAGCAAAATATAGACTGTTAAATCCAGGTTCGGCACCTAAAGGTATAAATTCAAGTATTTTATCAGCATTTATGTGTGTTCATTTTTCATAACAAAAAGTTGGAGTGGGGCGCCTGGGTGGCTCGGTCAGTTAAGTGTCCGGCTTTGGCTCAGGTCATGATCTCGTGGTTCATGGGTTCAAGCCCCGCGTCAGGCTCTGTGCTGACAGCTCAGAGCCTGGAGCCTGCTTCAGGCTCTGGGTCTCCCTCTCTCTCTGCCCTTCCCTACTCTCGCTCTGCGTCTCTCTCTCTCTCTCTCTCAAAAAAATAAACATTATTTTCTTTTTAAGTTGGAGGAAACTTCTGCATCTATGAAGCCTAACCAAAAAAAAAAAAATTATGTTTCCAAAAATGGTATTCCCTTGAAATCTGTAGATCTCATGATTACTTCCAAAGAATCTCACTGCATGCACAGAAATTTCTAAGTAACGTAAGCTAAATGAGTGGTCGGTGCTAAAACTTCAGAAAAAGCAGTCATAAAAAATATTTTCAATAGTGTATGGCCAAAAAAACATTTCAAAAAGGATTTTTAATGTGGGATGTGGGTATACGGTAATTTGTTTTATAAAATGTGAGATTGAATTTATAGAAGCACGTGGGAGTTTATGAAAACGGACCTGGCTTCAACTGGATTTGAACACACAACGCTTCTTCCATCCGCGCTGAACAGGAATGTCTCCATCTCTCCATCACACACCATCTACCCTCTGGGTTTCCAAGGTATTAAAAAAGGGTCTCCTGCTTATCAAACAGTTTGCATGTGCAAGACTGTGAGACATTCTTCGCAAACATACCTCCCCTAAGCCTCCCGATGCCTCTGTGAATTAAGAACTAATGATATGCCCATTTTACAGAGAAGGAAAACTGAGGGTCTAGGTCCAGTTGAGTTGCCTAAGACCACATAGGTACTCCAGCTAAAGCTGGGATGGAAGTCTGCATCTCTCCGACCCTTTGGTAATGATGCACGGGGGCCAGCGGGCAGGCAAAACCAAAGTCACGTGAAGAGGTCACTAACACCCGGAGACTCCTGGTTGGAATTTCAAAGTAGGGGCAGGAGAAGGTTCTGTGGTCAGTTGTTGAGAAAGGGGGACGTTTGGGAGCGGGGATCTTTTCATCATGTCACCTGCTTCTCACGGTGGGAGGCACCTCCTCTTGAAGGCAGAGAGCTGGCCCAGAGAGCAAATAGCACAGCGGAAAATGCCATCGACATGTAAACTCTTGCGAAGCATCCCATCATGTGTGTTGAGGGAGAGAGAGGCTGTTCCCATAAGAAATGACCAGCATTCTTTGATCACAGAGACACAAGCCCACAGCACTGATCTTGTCATTTTCCTGTTTACATTATTGAGTGAGTTCCCAAAGCCTGCTGGCAAACAGAAACCAGTTGTGGAGCATTTCAGCTGAACTGCCGGAGAGGTCGGGATCGGGGGAGACCAGCTGTAGCCAAGAACCCGCCAGAGTGGATGTTTCTGATGCCATCGAGTTGGCATGGTCACCCTGGATGCTGGCAGCTTGGCTTCTGGCTTACACCACCCCTGGTCACTCAGTCACATGCCACAGGACCCTTGATTCTTGATTCTATGTGCTCACTGCAAAATCATCACTGACTATTTGGGTTTTGCCTCAGTTTTTTCAACAATCCCACTGGGTCCCAGTGGGAATATTTGAGTAAATTTAGGTCACGCTCCTAGTTTCTATCTGTTTCCATCTGCCAGGGAGCAGGGAGAATATTCATCTGTTCCCCTCAGCTTCAACATTGTGTCTCTATATACATATGCATACAGGTATGCATGTGTAGGTCTATGTATGTGTGGATATAAATGTGCATGTACATGTGTGTATACGTGTATGTATGTATGTATGTATGTGCATGCATATGTGGAAGTGGGTATGTGTGTATGTATATGTGTACATGCATATGTATGTGCATATGTACGTATATGTGTATACATGTTTATGTGTACATGCATGTGTGTATGTGTATATGTAGATGTGTATATGTATGTGTGTATCTGTGTGTATGTATATGTTTATGTGCATGCATATGTGTAAGTGGGTGCATGTGTATGTGTATGTGTGTTACGTGTTTGCATACATGCATATGTATGTGTGCATCTATGTATGTGTATATACATATATTTATGTGTGCGTGCATTGTGTCTGTGTATATGTGTGTCTGTGTATATATGTGTCTGTATGTATGTGTATATACATGCGTGTATGTACTTATATGTGTGTATATGTATATTTGTGCATATGTGTATTGTGTATATGTGTGTATATGTGTATATTTGCGTATATGTGTGTATGTGTATATGTGTTTATATGTGTATGTGTATATATATGTGTATGTATTTGTATGTGTGTATATTATATATGTGTATTGTGTGTATGTGTGTATATTTGTGTATATGTGTGTGCATATGTGTATGTGTCTATATGTATGTGTGTGCATGTGTGTATGTGTGTGCATGTGTGTGCGTATGTATGCATGTGTATGTATATCTGTGTATATGTGTGTATATATGTGTGTATGCATGTATGTGTGTGTGCGTATGTGTATAATTATGTGTATATGTGGGTATATGTGTGCATGTATGTGTGTATGTGTGTGCATGTGTGTTTGTGTGTATGTGTGTAGATGAGTGTGTACATATGTGTTTATGTGTATATGTGTGTATGTACATATGTATGTATGCATGTATATGTGTGTATGTGTATTTGTGTCTCTATGTGTATGTGTGTATGCATGTATATATGTATTTATGTGTGTATATGTGTATGTGTATATATGTATGTGTGCATGTGTATGTGTGTGTATGTGTATGTATATGTGTGTGTATATGTGTGTGTGCATATGTGTATTCTGTATTTACGTATATGTATGTGTGCTTGTGTGTGTATTTATGTGTGTATATGTGTGTATGTGTGCATATGTGTGTATGTGTATGTGTATGTATACACATATACATAAATGTATATGGAGTCAAGCAGGTGAAGTCTCCTCTTGCTGAGTCTTTTCTTCTATTAAGTGTTTTTCAGTCCAGTAGGTGAGATCTACCCACATTTGAAAGGACAATCTACTTTATTCAGTCTACCTATTCAAATGTGAATTTTATCCCAAAACACCCTCACCGAGAATCACATTTGACCAAATGTCTGGGCACCCCATGACAAGTCACGTTAACACACAAAATTAACCATGATGGCGAGCCTAGAGTTTTTAGTTACTTTTGGTCACCTGTCAAAATGTTCTGTTCATCCGTTTGGATGAACGCTTCATACATCCTAGCTCTTTCTACCAAAGAAGTTCTTAGAGTCTGGGGAGTGTATGTGTGTGTGTGTGTGTGTGTGTGTGTGTGTGTGTGTGCGTGTTTCTTTGTAGGGTGGTGGAGAAGGATGTCTTACTCTTAGTCTCCCCACCCCTTCGTATGACACAGTCTGGCAACTGGACATCCAGCCTCCATGGCTGTACTGGGACACCACCTCAGTGGGCCACCAGGATTTCCCACCAGCTCACCACACTGCCTTTGATTTCTCTGTCTTTTCTGTGTTTGAAGAGTTCTCTACATTTTGCCTTCAGATAGATAAGTGTTGAAATCTTGACAACGGTTACCTTTAATCTGGCATTTTCTACGTCATAGAATGAACGCCGTCATAGTTAGGGATTTGCCAGACTTGCCAGCAATATCCACCTTATCTTTTAAAAACATTCCTTTATATTTAAGGTAAATGATAGTCATTCTCCATTTTTTATAACAATAAAAATGTTTACTCCTAAAATAATCTTATTTGGAAAAACGGCAAAGAAGCATCAGAGAAGGTGTTACTCAGATAACGACAAATATCAGGAGACGAACAGGTAAGTGGAAAACATGAATCTAGCACACTGCCGGGAGTACAGTAAGCCCATGATAAACGTTTGATGGTTAAATGAGTATGTAGGAAAAAATATTGCTCTCATTAAAAGTTTCCTTCTACGTCAGCTGTACATGTATGAAGACCAATGATGTCCACACTATGAAATTCTTAGCGGGGCGCCTGGGTGGCTCAGTCAGTTAATCTTCCAACTCTGGATTTTGGCTCAGGTCATGATCTCACAGTCATGAGCTCGAGCCCACTTTGGGCTCCATGCTGAGTGTGGAGCCTGTTTGGGATTCTCTCTCCCTCTGCCCCTCTCCCCTGCTTGCGTGTTCTCTCTCTCTCTCTCTCTCTCTCTCTCTCTCTCTCTCTCTCTCTCCCCCCCCTTCCACTCTCTCTGCCCCTCCCCTGCTAGCGTGCTCTCTCTCAAAATAAATAAATATTTTTAGAGAAAGAAATTCTTAGAAAATTTTCTTCATCAACATTAGACATTGAAATCGGGCATTTACACTAAAAACCTAACAATGCAATGTCTGTTATAAGCATGAATATTAGTTTCTTGTTTAATCTAAACGAAGTAATTTACATGAAATTAAAGACAGGCAAAATAGATCTATGGTAAAAATCAGAACAGTGGTTGACCAGGGGTTGTGACTGGAAGGGGGTATGAGGGAGCCTTCAGGGGATGATGGAAATGTTTCTATCTTGGTTGGGGTGTCGGATAGACGGGCACATACATTTGTCCAAACACATCTAATGGTTCAGTAAGACCCGTGTATTTCACTATGTAAATTTTACTTCACTTACAAAAAAACATAACAGAGATGATAAATTGAAAGAAAAGAGAGCAATGGGGGCCAACAGAATTTTCCATAGTGATAGAGAAGGTCTTTTGTGCTGGTCAATAGGACAGCCACCACCCTGGCCACACTTGATAGCTGAGCACATATGTGCCTGCAACGGAGGAACTAGCTTTTTCGTACCACTGAATTCGTTTGAATTTAAGTTGAAATGGCCATATGTACCAGTGGCTACTGTACTAACAGCACATTTCTGGTCTCATTCCCAGCTACATGTTGAAATCACCTAAGAAGCTTTAAAAATCTACCAAAGCCCAGCCCCCATCCTACACCAGCTAAGTCGGGACCTTAAGTTGCTGGGATCCAGGCACTGATATATTTTAATTATGGGAAGCTTACTTCTTTCTTTAATGTTATCTTTTCAATAAAAAAAAATAAACGGACAAGAAAGACATTAACATCATCTCACAGGTAAAAGCCATAAAATATCTGGTTACTTATTCAGGACCCATGTCCCAGTGGTAAATCTCCTGGCTAAACTCACATAAACTTTTTACGATTTCGTTTGTTTCCTTTGATCAGTTTCAGTGTCAATGGTTTCTCCTGTCATGAGTCAGTTAATTCTTACCCATTCTAGGAGGTGAGCAGAATAGAACTCAGCATCGCTAGTCTATGAGCGAAGGTTCAGAGAGGTTAAATGATCTGCTGAACATCACGTGGTTTTGATGGGGGACAGTTAAAAGTCAGGCCATCTAATGGCTAGTACTGTGTTATTTTTACTCCACAGTGAGACAAGCAACTATTAAAGTGAAATGAATTAATATAGTATGAAGGCTAGAAATTCTTTCCCTACTTGTGTTTACATTTACAGTTCTAAATATGGAGAATGGAAAACACGTTTCCAAATCTATTTAAGAGCAATGTTTCATAAACAAAACACCACTGTTTAATGTTATATGTTCAGCTAAACTTGATTTTGCCCAGGCAGAATCAGGAAGATCTGGATTCATCTAAAAGTCAACAGGTACACATTTTTTTGGAGTGCGATTTGAACATGCATATCAGCGGTCATAAATATGATCACATTCTTTGACTTTGTAATCCTCAGACTTAGCATCTGACCGAAGATGCAGTGGGAGATTGATTAGTCAAAGAGTTTAATTACTGATCTCATTAGAGTTATCAAAAATCTTGGAAGCATAGTTATGTCAACATCCCAGGGAAAGTCAAGTATATGATAACATATTCCTTTTTGAATGTTTATTTATTATTTTTGAGATACAGAGAGACAGAGCATGAGCCCGGGAAGGGCAGAGAGAGAGGGAGACACAGAATCCAAAGCAGGCTCCGGGCTCTGAGCTGTCGGCACACAGCCTGACACGAGCCGTGAGATCAAGACCTGAGCCGAAGTCGGACACTTAACTGACTGAGCCACCCAGGTGCCTCTAATATATTCTTAAAATGAAATATTATGCTCTAAATCAAAATCTCAGGTTTTAAGGCCAACTAATAACATTGAAAACTATTCACATTGACGTTAAGTTAAAAAAAAAAGATACAAAATTGGGGCACCAGGTGGCTCAGTCAGTTGAGCATCCAACTTCAGCGCAGGTCATGATCTCACAGTTCGTAGGTTCGGGCCCTTCATTGGGCTCACTGCTGTCAGCTTGTCAGTACAAAGCCCACTTCAGGTGCTCTGCCCTCCTCTCCCTCTGCCCCTGTCCAGCTCATACTCTCTCTCTCTCTCTCAAAAAATAAATAACACATTAAAAAAGATACAAAATTGCATAGAGGGTGATATACACATGCGGTAGAGGGAAAAAGACTAAAAACAAGGTTGTAGAGCAACAGAATTTCTCGTCCATTTTCAACAGGTGTAGGTTAGAATGACAACTTTGAAAATAGCTTAGCGCATCGTAGAAAAGTTAAACATGAGCTACCCTTAGAGCCAATATTTCCACTGCGAGGCGTGTCCTTAATACTTTGCTTGTTCATCTGAGCTTTTATCAGTGAGTGGCTTTTGAAAATCAAGTTAATGGACTACAGGCAGCATTATTTTTTAATGAAATAGCTCACAATACATACCACAGGGTATAGTATTGTCTTGCAAATTTTTGTTTCAGTTATACACACACATACACACGTGTGGGTGTTTTGGGGTCGTGACATGAAATGTATTAACTACTCTTGGCTATGATTAAAAGAGTTTGAAAGCCATTGGTTGTCCTAGAGAAACTCTCGTACACATGCCCCAAGAAAGGACTGTCACCACGAGACAAGTACCCAATGTTCATAATGACTAAAACGTCCATGTCCATTATAGAAAAACAGATTACAAGACATTTAGCATGCTTGGTCCCCACCCACTAGATTCCATTGTAACAACAACAAACACATCTTCAAATGCTCCCGTAGGGGGACTTGACCACCCCCAGCTAACACTTTGTAAGCGCCCAGTGATCATTTGTTGAATGAATAAACCGACACAATAATATGTAAAATAACCAGGCCTGTGCTGGTAAAAACTAATGATTGATAAGATTAAATTAGGCTAAAGGATGATAAGAACCTGGGCTTTATAAGGAAATTTACCATAGCATTATTTTCTAATTTCTGTAGAATTCTTTATTCACCTCACCTTTCAACGATCTTTCAGAAAATACTTTAGTGTTTACTATGGCTTTGGCTGTGCCTAAGTAGTAAATGAACTGGACAGACGAGGTTCTTGGCCTCAAGGAGCTTATATTCTGCATGAGAACACATTAACCAGGGAGCAAATGGACGTGAAGATTTCCGGTGTCTGTATACCATTAAACAGTATTCTCCACACACTATTCCATCTCTGTCCTCACTTTATACTTTCCACTTGCCCATATGGAGGCAGAAACGAGAGGACCTACCTTTTCCAGGTTCTACAGGTAGGAGGGAATCCATGCAAACAAGCCACTAAAAACATCCCACTTTCCTGGAAGGAACGGAAACTTGTATTCCCAAATTCCATGAATGCCTATGAACACTAAAGCAGCATGGACTCAGAAACAGCACAACCATTTTTTGATGGATAAATTGCCATATACATACCAAAGAAATGAAATTAACTCAGTGAAGATTATTCACAGCCCTTAACCATAACCCAATATCTGAAATAGCCCGACTCAAGGTTATAATGAAGGAGAAATATGAATAAGGCAGATACAATACAGAGCTATGCTTTAAATTCCACCCCTGCCAAAGAGATTTCTTTAACAGCCCCCCTAGCAGCGTGCACATGTGCGCACACACACACACACAGGCCCACATTCACCAAATTAAAATGTAGGTGTTATTCTCTGTAAACAGAAGGGAAGAACAGAAACTTGGAGCTTTATGGAGATCCACACTATACTCCCCCACCATCAGCTATACCAGCACTGTAGGCTTTTCTCTCAGACACCACATGGTTAGCATTTTGGCTGTCCTGAGTGGTTTCTTCTACTTCTCCCTATGCGATGAAAGCTCTGGACCTCTCACTAGCCCATATTGTGTCACATGTTAGAGGAATGTTATTTTTCATTGGCCAGTATGAGACATTTCTCCGTCCCTGGAATGGGAAAAAGTGTCAACTCCAGTTGAAGCACTCAGGCTGAGAATAGTGGAAATCCTGGCCCCATTAGATTAGCATTAACTATTTAGCATTCGCGAAAAGAAAGGAAAAGGTATACTGGGTAGCCAAAAAAAAAGGACATGTTTACCAAGATTGATAAGTTTGTGTCTCCCAGATGGAGGTAAGAACTCCCATTTATAAATGGGAGTAAACTTGCAAAGGGAACTGTGGATTAGAAATCAAATTTATTAATTTATAACGTTAGCTCAACTGATTTTAGCTACATGACAGGGTTCTTGTAAGAAGTACATCAGTATGTAGTGAAAGTGTTTCGTTAACATTTGAGCAATACATCGCAGTTAAATACTATAGTTATTATTCAAGAGACTGAGAATGTATCCCATGGAAAGGTATTTTTTTTAATATCTGAATTCCATCAAAGCAACTCCAGTAACAAAGTGTATGAACAGAACAAGCAGTTGAAGTAGACACCGTGTTTCCCCCATCCCTCTCTCCTGATGGACAGAACCTCACTTTTTATTCAAGAAGTATGCTCTCCTCTACAGTGCCATGTGCTTCACTAAGCTATGATGGCGATGCCATCATAGGACCATCCGCTAGGACCTTGGAGTCTTTTGATCCAGCCAATGAAGAAGATTCAACAAAGGGGGAAGAGAGCACTTTTTTTTTTTTAACTTCCTTACATCAGAAGTAACAATCATCACTTCTGCTCACATTTCATTGGTCAGAACTAGATACACATTTGACCAGGATGCAAGAAGCACTCGGAAATATAGTCCCCGGCTGGGCAACCACTTGTAAGAGCCAACTCCATTTCGTGGAAGGTGAAGCACACAGTTAGTCACGTGCACCATGTTAACTGAGACACTAAGCAACACTGAGACAAATTCTTGTTAAAGGGAAGGAAAGGAGGTGCAAATTCTTTAAGTCAAGACACTCCCATGCTAGTTTCCCATGGCTTCTATAACTAATTATTATGAACAAAGTGGCTCAAAAATAATAGAAACTTATTCCCTCTCAGTTTTAGAGACATTGGCTTCTTTTAGGAGCCAATGTATCAGCAGCACTGCACTCTCTTGGAATGCTCTTGGGAGAATTTTTCTTTACCTCTTACAGCTTTTAATGGCTCTAAGTGTTTCTTGGTTTGGGGCTGCACAACTCCGATCTCTGCCTTCAACTTTACATGATTGTCTTCTCTATGACTGTGTTTTCTTCCCTTCCTCTTTGTGAAGGTGTCTTCTCTTCTAAGGTCACCTGTCATTGGTTTTGGGTCTACCCCAATTCAAGATGATCTTATCTCAAAGTCCTTAGCTTAATTACATTTTCAAAGACACTTCGTCCAAATAAAGTCACATTTATAGATTCTGGGTGGACACATCTTTGTGGGTGGGTGGCATCAGAAAGACCACTATTCAAGCCACTACATATCTTCATCAATCTTAAAATTGTTTCATCTCAGCTAAACAGGATAAATTAAGTTTTATCTCAGCTAAACAGGATAAATTCAGCCAAGATGCTACAAAACTAGTTCTTCACTTAGAAAGGAGAATTATTTAGTACAAGAGCAACAGGCATTGCCAGAGCACTGTCTGCCTTTGGGAATTAATAAAAGTTATCGACGCTACTTTTTCTGGCTTTTATCTTTTTTTTTTTTTTTTTTTTTTTTTGGGACAGAGAGAGACAGAGCATGAACCGGGGAGGGGCAGAGAGAGAGGGAGACACAGAATCGGAAACAGGCTCCAGGCTCCGAGCCATCAGCCCAGAGCCTGACGCGGGGCTCGAACTCACGGACCGCGAGATCGTGACCTGGCTGAAGTCGGACGCTTAACCGACTGCGCCACCCAGGCGCCCCTTATTTTTTATTTTTCTGTTTGCGTATGAGAAGTGGTGAAATATACGAAGGAACAGGATCGACCAGGGTTCAGGTACAAGCTCAGACAGTTATTAGATGTGTAAACATGGGAAAGTTATGTAGCCTCCTTAAGCCTCAGCTTTCTCATACATAAAATGGAGAAACCTGTATCCCACAAGATGTTTTTGATTGCAAAGAATAGTAACAAATCTCAATAAGAAATACTATTCCCTCACACAATCTAATGTTCAGGGGTAGGGCAAGCTGAAGATATGGCTGCCGTAAAGGTTCACTACTTATCCTAAGTCTCCACGTTCTTACCTTACCTTCACTCTGCCATCCTCGGCATCATCTTCAACCTAACACTGGTTCTTCTCGTGGCCAAAAGAAGGCTGCAGCATTTGCAGTCCATACCCAAATAAGACAACATCCATGGGAAGAAGAAAGACGGTCTCTTCCGAGAAAATTGTTTAACGAGGAAAGAGACATTTCTAATCACCCACTGAGTAGTTTCTCCTTCATGTCCTATTGGCTGAATTGAGTCACATGCCCACCAGCTCACCTTAGCAAGGTGGACGGAGTGACTGTGCATGGCTTAGAATCATCTACTGTCAAAGAGATGTTGAGAATTCAACTATAAGTGTCTAATACAATGACCTACTCTCACTTTATGAATTAAATAGTTAAGGAATAAATATATATTCACCTAGCATATCTCCTGGCACTTAGAAGGCATTAAAATCACAGTGGCCTATTTCAAATAAACTTAATCAGTCATCATCACCATCCAAAACAGAAAACACCAGGCCCAGATGGATGAATTCTACAAAGCATAAAGAAGAAATTATACCAATTCTTTACATTTTCTTCCAGAAGATAGCAGAGGTAATATTCCCTAACTCATTCTATGAAGTCAGCATCCCCCTGACACTAAAACCAGACAAAGACAGGGCCCCTGGGTGGCTCAGTTGGTTAAGTGTCCGACTTTGGCTCAGGTCATGATATCCCTGTTTGTGGGTTCAAGCCCCGTGCCAGGCTCTGTGCTGACAGCTCAGAGCCTGGAGCCTGCTTTGGATTCTGTGTCTCCTCCTCTCTCTGCCTCTCCCCTGCTCTCTCATGGGCTCTCTCTTTCTCTTTCTCAAAAATAAATAAACGTTAAAAAAACTGAGAAAAACAGACAAAGACCTTACAAGCAAACTACAGGCCAGTATCTCTTATGAACATAGATATAAGAATCTGGAACAAAATATTAGCATATTGAATCCAACAATGTATAAAAGGAATTATACACCATGACCAAATGGGTTTTATCACAGGTATGAGAGGCCGGTTCAACATTCAGAAATCAATTAAAATAATCTATCACATCAACAGGCTAAAGAAGAAAATTTGTATGATCATATCAATAGATACAGAAAAAGCAATTAACAAAATTCAATACCCATTCGTGATAATAATAAAAAAAAAAACCCACAGCAACTGGGAATAGAGAGGAACTCCTGAAATCTGATAAAACTGCAAACACCTACAGTTACCATCGTCTATAGTGAAAAACTCAAAGCTTTCCCACTAAGATCAGGAATAAGGCAAGGATGTCCCCTCTCATCATGCTTTTCAACATCATACCAGAAGTCCTAGCCAAGGCAGTAAGACAAGGAAATCAAAGATATACAGATTGAGAAGGCAGAAATAAAGCTGCCTTTGTAGATGGCATGACCATCCATGTAGAAAATCCAAAGAATCACACAAAAACTCCTAGAACTAATAAGCAATTATGGCAAGTTTTCAGATACGTGGTTAATATACAAAAGTTCATCACTTTCCCTATACCAGCAGCAAGTAAAATTTGAAATTAAAAACATGTTACCATCTACATTAGCAACCCCCAAAGTGAAATATTTGGTATAAATTTTTGATATAAATGTAACAAAATGTGTACCACAACTTACATGGGAAACTATAAAACTTTGATGAGAGAAATCAAAGAAGAACTAAATAAATGGAGCGATAGCATGTTCATGGATTTAAAGACAATACCGGACAATGTCAGTTCTTCCCAATTTGACCTATAGATTCAACAAAATTCCAATCAAAATTCCAGCAAGTTCTTAGGTGGGTATAAACAAACTGAACCTAAAGTTTCTATGGAAAGACAAAAGACCCAAAATAGCCAACTCAATATTGGAAGGGAAGAACCAAATTGGAGGACTGACACTACGTAGCACCAAGGCTTACTATAAGGTGACGGTAATGAAGACAGTTTGGGATCATAAAAGAAAGGGTAAACACATTGGCAGAACAGAATAGAGAGTCCAGAGATAGACCCAAATAAGTATAGTCAACTGATCTTTGGCAAAACCAAACCAAACAAAAACAAAAAACAAAGGCAATACAATAATAAAAAAAAAAAGACAGTCTTTCAACAAATGATGCTGGAGTAACTGGATGTCCACATACAAAAAAATGAATCTAGACACAGAGCTTACACCCTTCAGAAGTATTAACTCCAAATGGATCATAGACCTAAATGTAAAATGCAAAACGATGAAAATTCTAGCAGAGATAACATAGGAGAAATCTAGACGGCCTTGGGATATGGTGGTGGCTTTTAGATCCAACACCAAAGGCATGACCCATGAAAGAAATAGTTGATGAGCTGGACTTCATTAAAATGAAAACTTCTGCTCTGAAAAAAAGTCAAGAGAATGAGAATACAAGCCACAGACTGGAAGAAAATAATTACGTGCGACAGATCTGAGTTTTTTTTTAAAAAAATGTTATCCAAAATACAAAAATAATTCTTAAAACTCATCCTTTAAGAAAATGAAGAGCCCGATTTTAAAAATGGCCAACGACCTGTAAAGATACCTCACCAAGGAATACCTACAGATGACCAGTAAGGATGTGAGAAGGTGTTCAACATCAAATGTCATCAGGGAAATGCAAATGAGAACAACGAAATGAAATACAACTATACACCTACTAGAATGGCCAAAATTCAAAATATTAACACCATCAAATGCAGGTGAGGTTGTGGAGCAATAGGAACTTTCGTTCATTGCTGGTGAAATGCATATGATGTAGCCACTTCACAAGACTGTTTGAAGGTTCCTTACGACACTAAACGTACTCTTACAAGATGACCCGGCAACCATTCTCCTTGGTATTTATCAACATTAATTGAAGCCTTGCATCTACACAAAACCTGAGCATGGATGGATGTTTATAGCAGCTTTATTCGTAATTGCCCAAACTTGGAAGCAACCGAGATATCGTTCAGGAGATGGAGAAACTGTGGTACATCCAGACCAAAAAAAACCATTACTCAGTGCTGAAAAGAAATGAGCTATCACACCATGAAAAGACACGGAGGAGACCGAAATGCAGATGACTGAGTGAAAGAAGCCAATCCCCAAAGGCTCCTGTGATTCCAACTATGTGACATTCTGGAAAAGGCAAAACCATGGAGACAGTTAAAAAGACCATTGGTTTCCAGAAGTGACGGGGGGAAGGGGAAGAATAGTGAGGGCACAGAGGACTTTTAGGGCAATGAAACTATTCCGTGCACTACAGTGATGGTTATAGGCCATTATAAATCAACCCCAGGAGTGGACTGTAATGTAAACTGAGGACGTTGGGTAATAACAATGTCAACATAGGTTCACCAATTGTAGAAAAGACACCACCGTGGTGCAGGCTATCCGTAATGGGGGATGGTGTGGTTGCGGCGGACAGGGAGTATATGGGAACTCTCCGTACCTGCCATTCAATTTTGCTGTGAACCTAAAACTGCCCTAAAAATTAAGGTTTATCATTTTTCTAAAAACCACAGTAAATTGCGTTATACGGCATACACTGGGTTTATATACATACGCAAAAACCCTGCACTATGAAATCAGCCCTTGCTTACCGTCAATACACTTTCCTGTAAATTTCATCCCAATACTCCTGTCTCTCTCCGTAAATCCCTTTTTTATTTTCCCTTTCTATGTAGATCTCCTGCATCTAAAATCCTTCAACTATAACCCACACAAATGACATGTGGCCTCCAAAGATCTGATAGTAGTTTAGGTTTCCACATGTGAATGCCTTAACTCATTCTTAAAAACCATAAGGTAGGGGCGCCTGGATGGCTCAGTCAGTTAAGCATCTGACTCTTGGTTGAGGCTCAGGTCATGATCTCACAGTTTGTGAGTTCAAGCCCCACATTGGGCTCTATGCTGACAATGTGGAGCCTCCTTGGGATTTTCTCTCTCCCTCTCTCTCTGCCCTCCCATGCTCACTTGCTCTCTCCCTCTCTCTCTCTCTTTCTCTCTCTCTCTCTCTCTCAAAATAAATAAGTCAACTTTAAAAAATACAAGCTGTTCCTTAAGGAATGGAACCATACTTTTCCATTGTCCTTTTTCTTCTTTGGCACTCTGAGGTTTCTTTCATACGTAAAGAATACTTCACCGTTAATGTCACTGAAAACAATTTGAACTCGTTTGAGAAGAATCTTCCCTTTGGAAATGATAATGTGAGATCAAAAATGAATCTTTCAATTTCTCACCATAAGAAGTCTAAATAATATAGCATCAGTGTATTTATTGACAGTGTTTTATACTTACATAAATATTCACATACACAATTTAAACCTAAGGTTTTTACCCTCCCATCTTATTTTTTGTGCCACGTAATCAGTGTGATAATTAAAGTTTCTAGGAGTAGCACACAGCTGTTAGGTGCCACAAATATATTAAGCCACAAAAGTCTATTTGAAGGCGACATTTCTGAAAAAGGCTCACCACCTCATCTGTGGTACGTCTTAGAGCCTGTCACTCATTATAATTAGGCTCAACCGCCAAATAAAACCACTGCATTTAAGCCTGACAACTGAAGGTCATAGTCAAAGCTGGAGGGAGGACACAGCAGAACACACGAGATGGAGTTTCTATAAAAAAAACTTTCCCTTACTCTTAATGTCTGAACACACATAATCCATGGTTTGGGGCTGGTTGTTTGTCTCACTCCTACAGATGTGACAAGAAAATCAGCCCCAGGCTGGCAATGTCTCACATTAGAGAAAAAAAAAGAATCAGAATTGAACAATTTTCAAAAATGTTTAAATGTCCATACTACCCAGAGGAGTCCGCCCACAGATTCTTTGCAATACTTACCAAACTTCCCATGGCACTTTTCACAGAAAGAGAACAAACAATCCCAAAATGTGTACGGAAGCACAAAATCCCCTGAAGAGCCAAAGCAATCTTGAGAAAGAGCAGGACTGCATGATGCTCCCTGCAAACTAAACTATAAAACTACAGAAATCAAAACAATATGCTGGTGACACGAGCCCAGACACAAAGATCAAGGGAACAGAGTCCGGACATGAACCTATGCATGTAGGGTTAGTTAATTTATGACAAAGGAGCCAAACGTATGCAAGACAGTCTCTTCGATAAACAGTGCTGGGAAAACTGGACAGCAACACGCAAAGAATGAAAGTGGACCCTACACCAAAATCAACTCAGAAGGGATTCAAGACTCGAATAGAAGACCTGACACATTAAGACTCCCAGAGGAAAACATAGGAAGGAAACTCCTTGACACGGCTCTTCACATCGATTTTTTGGATCTGACTCCAAAAGCAAAGCCAATGAAAGCAAAATGAAACAAGTGGGACATGGAACTAAAAAGCTTCTGCACAACAAAGGAAATCATCAACAAAATGAAAAGCCAGCCTCGTGAATGGGAGGAGATATTTGTAAATTATGTGTCTGATCCACAACATATAAAGAACTCCCACAACTCAATAGCAAAAAAAAACCCGAACAATTTAAAAGTGGGCCGATCTGAAGAGACATTCTTCCAAAGACATATTGTTGGCCAACAGGTACATAAAAAGGTGCTCGATCTCACTAATCATCAGGGAGAAGCAAATCAAAACCACAAGGAGAAGGGCGCCTGGGTGGCTCAGTCGGGTAAGCATCTAACTTCAGTTCAGGTCATGATCTCCCAGTTTGTGGGTTCAAGCCCCCTTTGGGCTCTCTGCTGTCAGCACAGAGCCCGCTTTGAATCCTCTGTCTCCCTCTCTCCCTGCCTCTCTCTCTCTCTTTCTCTCTCTCAAAAATAAATTAACATTAAAAAAAATTTTTAAACCAATAAGGAGATATTACCTCATACCTATTAGAAGAGCCATTGACAAAATAACAAAAAATAACAAGGGTTGGCGGTGGAGAAAAGGAAACCCCTGTGCACTGTTGGTGGGAATGTAAATTGGTGCAGCCACTGTGGAAATTAATATGGAGTTTCCACAAAAATAATTCAAAATAGAACTACCATATGATCTAGCAATCCCACTTCTGGGTGTTTATCTGGAAAAAACAAACAAACAAACAAACAAACACGACTTCAAGAAGTTATTAGCAACCCTATGTCCATTGCATCACTGTTTACGATACGATAGCCACGATATGGAAACAACCTAAGTGTCCGTGGTTGGGTGAATGGATAAAGATGTTATACACACACACCCTGGAATGTTATTCATCCATAAATAAGAATGAAATCTTGTCACCTGCTTACAACACGGATGGACCTTGAGGACGTTATGCTAAGCGAAATTAGTCCGGCAGAAATACTCTATGATCTTACACACAGGATCTTAAAAAAAGAAAGAAAGAAAGAAAACAAGCTCACAGACACAGAAGTGGTTGCCAGACGTAGAGTAGGGGGGTGGCCAACGTGGGGGGAAGGGGGTCAGAAAGAACAAACTTGCAGTTACAAATAGTCACGGGGATACAGGGCGCAACATGGAGACTATAGTCAAAAACACTGTGTTGCATATTTGAAAGTTGCTAAGAGTAAATCTTAGAAGGGGAAAAATGTTTTGTAACTATGTATGGTGACAGAGGTTAACATACTGTTGGCGTGGCTTCTTTCTGAAAGCCCAAACCTTCATTATATCAAATATATTAAAGTATACAACTCCCACTAAAACTAGCTTTTGAGTTTTGAATGGAATTTTATCATATTTATTCATATGCTTTTTTCCAAGTACATCCACGAAAAGCCTGGAAGCTGCGAGCATGAGCCTATACTACTCCGTGAATAAAATGCCCGGTCTACGTCAGGTGATCTGCCAACGTTGACGCTTAGAGCAGGGGTTATTTTCTTCATTGTACAGATAAAGAGACTGAACTGGCGGAGCCTAAGGAACGTTCCCAGGATTATCAGACCAGCAAAGAGCAGAGTTAATGTCCAATTTGGTCTGGCGCTTGAAGTCCCTGATCTTCTCCTTCATATTTGGGTGTCCACAAACCTGCTTAGCCTGTATTGGAATGTGAACATCTAACCAAAGTTTACTGCCTTTAATTCAGTAGGAAATTAAGTTAGTCATCTGCCTCAGGGCTGCCCTATTTCACACATGGGCATCTGACTTTGCACACAGATGTCCTATCTCCCCCTAACTACACTGTAAATGACCTTTGGGAGCACGGGCGAATTCAATCATCCCTATACTCCCCTCTCTGGCACCTGACCTGCACGTCTTGTCAGTCAAGGAATACACAACTTTTGCTAACAATAAATGCAAAGTTTCTATGTGAAAGTCAAGGGGAACCCATTTTCTGTAAATATCATCCTATTCAGTTAAACGTAAAATTGTTATATGACAGATTATTGTACAGATCGTAAGTTAAACTGTACAAATA
Source organism: Panthera tigris (assembly GCF_018350195.1). NCBI lineage: Eukaryota > Metazoa > Chordata > Mammalia > Carnivora > Felidae > Panthera > Panthera tigris. The sequence continues at coordinate 6,201,742 of NC_056670.1, forward strand.
TAAATACAGTCCCCGAAAGGTTGAGGTTTAGGCGGAAGAAAACAATCTTGGGAGCCTCCGAACACAGACTGTATTTGGACACAGAGGAGAAAGAGAAAGATGATCGTTTCTCTGACGAAAAGGATCATTCTCAGGCAGGTGGGAAAATATTAGACTATGTCTCTAACGTAATAAAATAGGTAATGTCTAGTTTTCCTTTAAAATTTTTATTTTGACCTAGTTTCAGACTTCAAGTAAAATAGTACAAAACAATACACATTCCACACATCTTTTTATCCTCTAGCCAGATGAGTCAAATGTAAACATTTTACCCTATTTATCTTATCTTCTCTCCCTACCCCCCACCCATATGCACACAGTCACACACACTTTTTCCCCTCTAAGTTTGAGATTAAGTGTGGACCTGGGATCCCTTTGTCCTAAATATATTAGTGTATGTTTCCTAGAAACACACCCGGTCACAATTCATTTTTAAGAAAGGTCCTTTTGGGGGGAAAGAAGGTCCCAGGTCATGACTTGCCTTCAGTTACATCTTTTTAACTGGGAACAATTTCTCAGTATTTATGTTTTAGGATAGTGATGTTTTTTGAAGAGCATAGGCCAGACCAGTTAGCCTTTGCATGGTGGTTCATGATTCGGTTGAGGTTTCCACTTTTGACAGGAATCGGTGATACGGTGTTTGTCTCCAGGCATCATATCAGGGGCTACTTGATGCCAACTTGTCCCATTAATAATGAATGTTTAACTTCGAACACGGGTTAAGATGGCTATTGCCAGGTACTTTCGGTACTATAAAGTTATTATTTTACCCTTTGTAATTAATAGGCATGGGGGGAGGTATAGGACCTTTTAAAAGTAAAACTTTAAATCCCAGAAATTATAAAATAAATGCTTTCCCCTCTTTTTTGGTCCTCATTAGTATAGTATAAGCTATCCACAATCCTGAATTACCAAGAGGTTTAAAAAAAAATCCATTGTATCTGAAACACTCATGTGTTTTAAATGATACTAAATTAGATATATCTGTCCTATCTAAAATTTACACTTTTCTCATACATGTTTATGGGCAAAACTACTCTCGTGGCTATAGGTTAATAGCTGCTTGATGAAGGATAAAAGGTTTCCATTTTTATATTCATTTTTATTATTCTTAAAACAAGGATCCTATTTGCCCCCAGAATTTATTTTATTTTATTTTATATTATTTTAATATATGAAATTTATTGTCAAATTGGTTTCCATACAACACCCAGTGCTCATCCCAAGAGGTGCCCTCCTCAATACCCATCACCCACTCTCCCCTCCCTCCCACCCCCCACCAACCCTCAGTTTGTTCTCAGTTTTTAAGAGTCTCTTATGCTTTTCGCTCCCAAAATTTAGATGGCAACTAATTGTAATTCAACGTAAGGAAAGATCTGGCAACATTTTCCAAGAAATATTTATTTTGGAAAAGTGCCCATTGGCACATCTTATCCTACAGCATTAAATAAATCTAATTGCAGGCAAATTCAGCACTGGGGATAGTTTAGAATCAGTGTGACTTTCTTCTGGATAAAGGAGCAAAACACTTGCTTATAGACATGTGTCACTATTTACTAAAGAAATCTATGAGTTTTGCAACAGTCCCTCTGACAGCTCCACGCAGAATGGTTTGGAGTGAAGGGGAAGGAGTGAAAACAGATACCACAAAGGAAGTTCCTACAGTAATCCAGAGAAGAGATCGTGGTAACACCAATTCAAGATATAATTCAGAAGATGAATCAATGGGTATTGATGATCGTTTGGATAGCAAGACCAAGAAAGAGAGATGTCAGGACAGTCCTCTGGATTCAGTCTGAACAACTGTGTGGACAGGTTTTCATTTACTAAGCCAAGGAGACTGAGGAGGCAGAAGAAGTTTCTCACAAGTTGCTTTTGAGATGCTATCAGGGCATCCCAGTGGATATGGTCAGGAGGCAATGGGACGGACAAGTGCAAGGCACAGAAAAAAGGTAGGGTTGGGGGGGGCCACTGTGCTAAGAGCTCTCCCTGTGTTGACGTGAGGCTGGTGTTTTCTATTTTTCAATCAGTTTCCACCAAATGGAAGCTTTTTTAATACTCACAACCACCATACTAAACAGATGGAGTGCGCATGAACCAGTTTTACGGTGCAATAAAATGCTACTTAGCAATAAAAAGGAACCGTTACACTCAGCACATGAGTCTCATGTACATTATGACAAGTCAAAGAATGCAAAGTAAAAGGTTATGTACTGTCTCATCCCATTCATATGACTCTCTGGGGAGGCCAGAGATGAAGAACAGATCAGTGGTTGTCAAGGGGTAAGGGTTGTAATTGACTACAGCGGAACCGCCTGGGGAAATGTTTCTGAAGGCGACGTTAATTGTTCTGAATCCTGATTGTAGGGGGGGGGGGGTAGCTACAAAGTGCTATGGATTTGTCAAAACCCACAGAACCATACAAGCAAGAAGTGAATTTTAATGTGTGCCCAAGTGTGAGTGTCCATTTGAAGGATGTTAAGCAAGGGAGCGTGTTTAGAAAGATCTATCTGGCCCTGGTGTGAAGAATGGGTCAGACACATCAAACACCACAGACATGAGAGGTGATTGGCTATTAATTCCAGTAAGATCTGGCTATGGCATAACGTAGGGTAGTTAACAATGAGGATGGACAGGAGGAGGTGGGTTTGAGAGATAATATGTGGTAAAATGAGCAGGAGGGAAGGAATAAGAGATAGATTCAAGTTTTTCATTTGAGCACGTGGGTGATCATTCACCAAGAGAAAACTGGGTATGAGCAAGATTTTAGAGGGAGGGCAGTGGTTCAAGTTTAGGATATGTTAAACTTTGTGGTGCAATTGTAAGTTTTTAGGCTGAGATTTCAGTGGTGCCATGGCTAAAGTAAAATACTGTATTCCATCCAAGTAATGGTGAAGAATGACATAATACACTCTATTTATATATAGCTGACATTTCCAGGAACCCAAAGCAGTTCATAAAAAATGCAAAGTATGGGTTTTTTTTTTTTCAATTCATTGAATTATTCTTCCTGGAGACACATCCAGTTTGGGACCTGGAGCCTTTTACATTAATTGTTGTCCACGCTAAGGGTCAAAATTGATGAGTAGAGTTTGAATAACAGGGGCCACCACTTAGTGCAATAGCTTCAGTCTCTCTCTCTCTTTCTCTCTCTCTCTCCCTCTCTTTAACCCTCTCCCTCTGTCTCTGTCATTTATCAATGCCACTGAGAATAGGCTCTTAAAATTAAAAAGGTGAGTAGAACGGATGTTTTCAGAAGTTCTTGAAAGTCTTTCTTCAACAGTAGAGGCAAAGGTAGCCTTTAATTCCACAACTCAAGGACAGTGAGGACAAACATCCATCTATATCACAAAGTATTTTTCAATAGGTTTAATTATGTGGATGGTGCTTAATTCTTAAAACGACTGGTTGGGTTTTTGTCCTCGTTAGTGCCAGAAGAGGTGATACAAAGCCTGCCCTGCAGACCTAGAAAAAGTCACTCTCCTTACTCTCCCTGCCAACAAAGCAAAAATAAGCTAATCAAACATAGGGCTTCCCAAGGTCAAGGATGCCCATACTTGTTCCTATGTTGTTGTGAATTCTTTTGCTGCAGTTGTATACATCGGATTTTCAAGGATATCGTGTTCCTTAAGAAGCATGTATCTATTATTTCTGGTTAGTTCTTCCTTACTTGACACAGCGCTGGACACGCATTCAGAATTCAAAAAGTACCAAGCGATTGTGATGTACGGCAATGAATCTTAAAAGGTTCTGGGGTTTGCTTTGAGTCACTGTTTAAATAACTTTCTTCATCTGACAGTCTGTTCCGTTCTTCAACCTCAACCCACACACAAACCATTTTCTTTATTTCTGTGTCTCTCTCCCTCACTCCCTCTCAGGTTCCTAAAGGCAGGAAGGAGTCTGCTATACATGTGATAAGATGAATTAAATTCCTTAGGACATGTAATTTCGGTTTTCCTGAGGGATCCAGCTGAATCTAAGTGGCATTCAGGGTCTGCCCAAATGTGAGGTCGTGGTTTTACTGACCTGTGTGGGCAAGTTGGGAAAGGGGAACAGAGCCCAGAGAAGATTTTCGTGTGCAGATAGGCTTATGGCCGAGGGTAGAAGGGCATTGATGGAGAGAACAGGATGACAGCAGGTGCCTAGCTCAGGCTAGCCCCAGGACGAGGTCTGATTCTTGAGAAGAAGGAAATGTAAAGTAGTTCTGCAGTAAATTCAATCTGTGGTAGATTTTTTTAAAGATTTTTTTTAACGTTTATTGATTTTTGAGAGAGAGAGAGAGACAAAGTGTGAGTGGGAGAGGGCCAGAGAGAAAGGAGACACAGAATCCGAAGCAGGATCCAGGCTCCGAGCTGTCAGCATAGAGCCCGACCCGGGGCTCGAACCCACGAACCGTGAGATCATGCCTGAGCCGAAATTATAGACACTTAACCAACCGAGCCACCCAGGCACCCCCATGTGTGATATATTCTTGAAAGACTTTCTGAGTCATAGAACACAAGCAGTGCCACTTTGTGGCCACAGTGACCAAGTTTATACTTTGATTTAATAACACCCTAATAGTTTTGGGGGGCGGTTATTTTGGTTTCTTTTTGAAGCATCACCAGAGACTTTCAGAATGTGATTCTGGGCCCTCCAACTGCATGAAAAAAAGAGACTAAATCACTGAATGTCAGTCAACCAGGTGACGACTGGGGAGGGTGGGGAGGACATTTCAGACAAAGCAGATGGATTCGGCAACAACACGAGCAACAAGAATCGCAGGTAGGTCATTACTGATGGCGCTTGAAGTTGCCAGGCACTTACATATCAACCTGAAGACCGGGCTTCTTAGAAAGCCAACCCCAATCCAGTGTTGGCAGCTTCCTGAAGAGCTGTGTAAAGAGTTTCACAGCTGTGAAAAGCTGTGTAAAGCTGTGTAAAGGGTCTGGGGTTGCATTTAGAGCCATCAGCGATGCCTCCATTCCAGAAGGAAGGGAGGAGACGGCTGGAGCCAAAGTCAGGTTCTCAACTTCCTGCTTTGGCAGTGAGGAGCCATTGATGGCTCTTTCTTTGGCCCTGGCAGATGTGGCCTTCCACACGCCAATTTTACACCTCCAGAGTATATTCATTAAATTTGGCCCATTTTTCTAGATCCTGAAAGATCACTGATCAACGTGAGTAGGTTCACGGCATTCGTTGCGTCCTGGCTCTTTCAAGACTTTCTAGTAAAGCTGACATAGACGCTGATTTAACCGATAACAACGGTCCCCTCTGATTCCTGAAGAACTGACTGGTACATGGCTCAGCTGAGGCATAATGTAAATAGTTTTTGATCCTCTCGTCTCATTGTGACCTCTGGCTTCACGAGTCTCTAAAGGGCTGCTGTGACAATGACTGGCCAAGAAGCAAGTCCCATTATCACTACTTGGTAGGTAGCCCTAGATTCCTCTAGCCTTTTAGATTTGGCTTCTCATTTTCACGGTTTCCTTTGGGTTTTCCACAGATTTTTAAACCAAGGAAAGATTTCCACTTGAATATACTCAATCACAAACTAGCAAAATGAGGGGCGCTGGGTGGCTCAGTTGGTTAAACGTCTGACTTCAGCCCAGGTGATGATCTCACAGTTGGTGGGCTCGAGCCCCGTGTCAGATTCTGTGCTGATGGCTCAGAGCCTAGAGCCCGCTTCGGATTCTGTGTCTCCCTCTCTCTCTGCTCCTCCCCTGCTCACACTCTGTCTCTCTTGCTCTCTCTCAAAAATAAATATTTAAATTAAAAAAAAACTAGCAAAATTAAAAAGCAGAGAATGTTGTCTTATAAAAAGAATTACTTGTAACACTAGTAGACAATGCAGGCTAAGGAGAGACCATCACTACACATGACTTTGAGATTCACTGTCTGGGTAATGAGTTGAGCAACAGCATGTTGAACCCTAACAACATTTGAGAAAATAGGTAAGAGGGAAAAGACAACTCATTTAAGCTAGACATATCTGGCTATCAAATGTGAAGCATTATCTTGTCTTATGGCATTACACAAATATACATTAAGACTTGATCAATAGCCTATCCATAATAAACTTCTTTGTATCTACAATATAATTAAGGCTTTAAGATTTTATTATTTAACAAATTGCTGCTAATATTTCAGTGTTTTAGCAGGCTTTCCTTTCTAGCCATTTAATTTTCTTTATGCCTCTCCACCAAGTTGCTTTTCCTTCCCTTACATTTTGGTGCACAGAATTGAATATGCCTACCAAGGCTAGAAAACACTGATACTTTAACTTGTTAATATTCCTCAGTTCTTTGCATACACTTACGCTGCCAGTAGCTTTCTGGAGTCCTCCATTTGGGTACAGTACAACTCACAGACACGACACCATTTTTGTGTGCCATCGTCTTTACCGGACCAGCCTTCGTCCTAAGACTTTTCTCCAATACTATCAAGATGGCTGCTGCAGTCCAAGCATCACCTTCTCACATGTCAGTATCTCAAGAAGGAAAAAAGGGGACAAAGACATAGTGCACATGTCTCCAGTTTTACCAAGGAAAAAACTTTATCAAGATGACACCCAGATAAATTCTCATTATTCCTCACTGACCCAAAGCGAATCACCTGGGCCACTCCTAGGTCTAGGAGAGGATGTGGAAATGAGTATCTGGAAAAAAATGAATGGGATGGCCAAGACTAGAGAAACCCATAACTTATCCTTTTGATCTAGACACATCCAAACAAACAAACAAACAAACAAACAAACAAACAAAGTCAGAGTACTCTTATCAAGAAAAAAGTCAGGAATAACTTTTAAATAGGTAACAAACATTTTCTGACCCATTTCCCCTTGAAGAATGACAGGTAGCATACAGAGGTGAAGGATTTTCTTGATTTAGAAATCTGATGGATAATAGAGAATACAGGACAATAAGAAAGTTGAGGTGGGGGAAGAGATTATTTTCACTTTGGGACATATAAACTTTGAAAAGCCTGTGGTGCCTTGAGGTGGATGTGTCCATGCAGGTGAGGTGAGATGTGGGGCTAGATCTTAGCAGAACGCTGTGTGCTGGGAGAGACCTGAGAGCCATCTAGAGAAAGTATAGAGAGAGAGGAGACAAGAGGAATGAGTGTGGAATGCCAATATTTGAAGGATGAGAAAAGAAATTTAGACCCTGGAAGGTAGTTCACAAACGTAAGATACTCAGAGCAAGAGAAAAACCAGGCCAGGGTAATATAAAAATCCAGAAAAGGTTTCAAGAGAGGACTGATAAAGAGAGTCAAATACTGTGGAAAAGTCAAGTAAAATGAAGAGGGGAAGTGTCAACGATACAACTTGGACAGTTAGAACGTGATTGCTTAGTGGCAGTGTTTTCAATAAAATGATGAAAAGAAAGACAAATTATAGCGGGTCAAAGAGTAAATGAGAACCAAGGAGAAGGAGAAAAGTGCTTAAAGTTACAACACGCAGAGAGACAGTGAGATACATGCGCACTCACAGTGTGGTTATCGGTCAAGTTTTTAATATCTTAAAAAAAAAAGAAAATGATAGATATTTCACGCACTGTGATTTTTTTCTGCATGTCTTTTCAGACACCCCTTAAAGTCTCTGTGGTGTTTCATGGTGGACATACGTGTGTGTTTACCATGAATCCTTCAATCTCATACATGCTCTAATTTTGACCTGGGATTTCATCTTAATTCCAGTCCTCATGAGCTTTGTGACCTTGAGTTAGGTGGTTTGTCCAAGGCAACCCACCTGGTATATAAGGTATTTGGCTTCATTTTTTTTTTTTTTAGTGTTCATTTATTTTTGAGAGAGACAGAGACAGAGAGCGTGAGCAGGGGAGGGGCAGCGAGAGAGGGAGAGAATCCAAGCAGATTCCATGCTGTCAGCACAGAGCCCGATGTGGGGTTCAAACTCACACACCTCAAGATCATGACCTGAACCAAAAAGTTGGATGCTTAACTGACTCAGCCACCCATTCTTTCCCACCTCACGTAGGCGTCTGCTTCTACTTTTGTCAACGCCGGCAAGACTTGCCCACGTGAATCTATCCCTCCCTCGCAATAGCACCCAGACAAAATGAAGGCTGTATTCATTGTGGAGACTGTCCAAACAGCATCATCCATGATGATAACCCGTATGTTAATTAGGTCATCCTCGGAGTGAAAAATTGTGGGGACACAAAAGCTCTGTTCATCTGGAGTCAGCCAAGCATATTTTAAATGTCTTAGACGTGAGGCGTAGGGAGTTGTTTTTAATTGGGATAGAGCAAATGAATTATTACAAAGAGTTTCAAAAGAAAAAGATTGTTAACTTAAATTTCAGCTATTTTTTATGGGTTTTCCATGGCCACAGGCTTGTTCAATTTTTTGCACTTTCTCTCATCTGGTGAAGAAACAAAAAATGACAGCAGCTAATGCCAGGTCCTGTGAGCCATTGCTCTGCAACAAAGCAATTTAGGGAGGCAGACAGAGGATGGAGTCAACTTTTATGAGAAAGTTGCTCATGTTTTCCTCTGCTACAACTTTTCCATTCGGATATTTTACGACAACTACGGTCTCTAAGGACCAACTATGCAAAGTGAAGACTGATATTTGTAATAAGACTTCCCTTATGACTTAACCATTGCAACGTGACAATAAAACTATCTGCCTATAACGGGCCAACTCTGTGAACTGCTCAAGTCCAGAAAGCCATCTGCCTAAAAGGATTCATTGTTTTATCCTGGGATGCCAAATTTTGTTTTCAGGCAGACTCTGAGTCTGAATTTTCTTACGCCATCAATGGGATGAGACATTTTGCTCTTTTTTCCTTCACTATGGGAATATAAAATTTTAACAGTCAGAGTGGTTTCCCGTGAAATGATTAAAGAATCAGCATCAGAAGTGCTTAGGATGATATAGATTCTCACACTTGGTAATCTGTTGTTGCTGAACAATCACAAAAACAAGAATTCCTAATATGCGTTGAAGTTTCAGGCGGGGTCGTGTGCTTCGTAGGCAACTTGTCACTGAATGCACGCACGACCTCACAGGGTAAGAACTATTATTCTCTCCATTTTCTAGGGGAAAAAGTTAAGGTTTAAAGCCACTAAATAAGTTTCCAGAGCCACAGAGTTATTAATGGCAGTGGGGAGACTCAAGTTCAGGAGCTTTGAGGTGAGAATCCAATACTCTCAACCCATATTACCAAGAAAACAGAAGGCATCTATTACTATAATGAGGGAGAATGCCCACCCAGAAGACCATGGCAAATGAGTTTATTAGTTAATGAGTTAATACAATAGCAAAAAAGGGGGCTAATGACTGTTTACTTAAACAATATATGTAACATTCAAGAGACCTATAAATGTGAGACTTCTATTTTCAATTTTATTCAATTTTTGGTATACGAGAACATTTCAAAAATAAAACTCAATGGATGACCTTTGGTCAGAAGTACTTTAGGAAGACTAAAGCTTGGTAAGTACTGCCTGTTATGCTAAGCACTTAGGACATTTTCTAATACAGTTCCTTTGGTTTTTAAGACTCAAAGAAAAGAAAGAAAAATATGCATTTTATCACTAGTGACATACTTTCTAATTATAACATTTTTCCCCCTGAATCGATGCTTCATGACCAGGTTAACATGCTCCTCACATCACATACTGTTATGAACCAATGAACTGAAGGCGCATCACTGACCCACTGGCCCAATTGTTCCAGAATGGAATAGCTGAATGAGACAGAAGTCATGGTCCCTGAGGTGCCCATGTTTCATCAGTCTGATTCTTAACCTTTTTTTGTTTTGTTTTGTTTTTATTTTTGAAAGAGAGAGCATGAGCAAGCAAGGGGCAGAGAGAGAGGGAAAATCCCAAGCAGGCTCTGACAGCGTAGAGCCTGATGCAGGGCTTGAACTCAGGAACCATGAGATCATGACCTGAGCCGAAGTTGGACACTCAGCTGACTGAGCCACCCAGGCGCCCCACCATCAGTCTGATCTGGCTCACTTTTGAGAGTGGAAAGGGGCACTGCTGATTATGATGAGTCAACAGACACGCAGCTCTGGACATTGCCTCACCCCAGCTAGTGCCCACCCTCTTGTCATCTCTTGGTGCTGCCACTGTCTGCTGGGGTAGGAGAGACTCTTTCTGGAGCTTCAGGGAGATGGAGAATAAAAAACACTTTTGAAAGAGTAAGTGTGGACAAAGGGCTTGGATCCCTTAAAGAGATAAGATCAAAATCCTGTTGGAACCATGTTTCTTTAAATGCAAAACCACTCCAGAGGCTGGACGAGTGGGTCCATGGTTTATGAGTCTTACTGGAGTTTGCACATAAAAGAATCAACAGAACACATATGGACATAATCAGCGCAAGGCTGGTAGAGGCTGGAGGGGTGAAATTCATGTGAAAAAAACACAAGAATGAGAAAATAAAAGGGTAGGAAAAGATCCTGCAGAAGGCGAGAGAATGGGCAGTTAAGGTTGTAAGGAACAGACTTAGATTTCCCCTGTAGGGAGGTGTTGTTTGTTTGTTTGTTTGTTTATTTGTTTGTTTATAGGATACATGTGGAAGTAAGAATGACAAGACCCGTTACTAAGTGATCTGGGCTTACATAAACTCATAAATAGCCACCCAGATTGGCTTCGCATAGAAGGACATCTAGCTCAGAAATTAGAAGACTGTTTAGAATCCGACATAACTCTACATACTGGGTTGTCTCCCCTCCCCTGAGCAACAGAAGCTCTTTGTTTCCTGCTTTGCCATGATGGAAATTCAACAGCCCTCTCTGCCTGTGCCCTTTTCTGCAAGTCATTGGCCCTTCCTTCTAAGCACTCCCTCCTTCCATGGGTTGGCATGAAACATCTCCAAGGCAGAGGATCCAATTTGTTCATTAGCCCACCATCCCGTAGAGAGCTCCTGCTGGGAACAGTATTGTGTCGGAAAACCTAACATGCTTCTAGCTAGCCAGAAGCCAGCTGTCTTTAGGTCAGACGCCTGCACCTTGTCCAGTAGCTGTGACCAGAACAATGGGATCACAGAAAAGAGAATGTGGTTACTCGTGGTGCTGGGATACCACACTCTCCTAGATGGCCTACTACCTCTCTGGCTGTTTCTTGGGTTCTTTTCCAAGCTTGTGGTCCTCTGTGTAGGCATTAAATGTGGGATGTCCTTGAGGTTGAACCTTGGGCCTCTTTTTCTTTTCCCCATCATCTTTCTCCTTATATAATCTCTACCACACCCATGGCTTCAGTTCACCTACGTGTGCCTATGATTTCCAAATATCTCCTGCCGACATCCCTCCTTTGAGCTCCAGATTTAAGATCTAATTGCCCACTTGATATTCCCACGTTCATGTCTCAGAGGCCTCTCCACTGCAACATATTTTGGACTTCATTTGTGTTCTTCTGTCTCAAGTCTGTGCTTTCCAGCATACATCACTATCCATTCAGTTGCAAAATTCGTAAACTTAAGAGTCACGCTTCACCTTTCTGCCTCAAACCCATTTTCAACCTATCCCCTTGTTCCATCAATCTCACTTCCTAAACATTTCTTAAAGCCATCCACTTTTCGTGCTCTTCACGGCCACCACAGTGGTTCATGCCACCATCATTGCCCTGCTGGACCACTACAGGAGCCCTCACAGTGGTCCCTCTCATTTATTCCAGCTCTTTTTCAAGCTGTCCCCAATACCACAGTGAGCTTTACAGAAGTCAGTTCTTACCAGGTCACCCTTCTAGCTTAAAACCTTCCGTGACTTTCTATTGCCCTTGTAATTGAGAACAGCATCTTTAATGTGGTCCTGCATAGTTAGTCTATACCCTGTATGCCTCACCACCTTCATTTAGCCGTCAATTACTTTGTCCTAGCCACGATGACCTCATTTCACACCCTCTAGTATGCCAGGATCCTTCCCTGTAACAAATCCTTTCCATGGCATGATTCCTTGCATGGAAACCCTGCTGCCCCTCTGGGTAACTCTGACACAATCTTCAGAACTAAACTTTTTCTCATCCCCAGATGTCAGGATTCTTTGCTGTATGCTCCCAGAGGCCCCATATTTCCATCCTTACAAATGATGCACTAATGGCCCCTTTTCTAAAATGTTTGCCCCCCCACCAGACTCTAATACTCACATTAGCTAAAATCATTTTTATATTTATTTCCCCTCATATCCTCAGGGCACCTAGTAAGTGCTGAAGAATATATTTTGAATGGATGGATGAATATACAAATGATTGAGAAATGGTATAGTTTCTCTTGAAGAGTTTCTCAGCATGTTAGCCACTGAAAGCATCATGGATTTCTCTCAAGATAAGTTACAAAACAACAAGAAAAAATATGTAAGCGTTACCCCTTGGTACATTTACTTTAGTAGCAACAACATCAGATTTCTACATTTAAAGATGTTACTGGGATGCCTCAGTGGCTCAGTTGGTTAAGCGTCTGACCTCAGCTCAGGGCATGATCTCGAGCCCCATGTCGGGCTCTATGCTGACAGCTCACGGCCTGGAGCCTGCTCCAGATTCTGTGTCTCCCTCTCTCTCTGCCCCTCCTGCTCATGCTTATACACACTCTCTCTCTTTCTCAAAAATAAACATTAAAAACATGTTATTAACTTGAGGAGGGGGAAAAGGGTGCAGCCTAAGCTTCAAATTGAACAACAGTTTAGAAAAAAAGGATGATATAAGAAATGCAATTAAGGGGTGCCTGGGTGGCTAGTCTGTTAAGTGCCCGACTTCGGCTCAGATCATGGTCTCGCAGTTCGTGGGTCCAAGCCCCACATTGGGCTCTGCACTGTTAGTGCACAGCCTGTTTTGGATCCTCTGTCTCCCTCTCTCTCTGCCCCTCCCCTGATCTCTCTTTCTTTCTCTCAAAAATAAACAAACGTTAAGATGCAATTGGCTGGAGGAAGATGGCGGCGTAGGAGGACGCTGGGCCCACCGCGCGTCCTGCTGATCACTTAGATTCCACCCACACCTGCCTAAAGAACCCAGAAAACCGCCAGAGGATTAGCAGAATGGAGTCTCCAGAGCCAAGCACAGACGAGAGGCCCACGGAAGAGGGTTGGAAGGGCGGCGAGGGGGTGCGCGCTCCACGGACTGGCGGGAGGGAGCCGGGGCGGAGGGGCGGCTCGCCGGCCAAGCAGAGCCCCCGAGTCGGGCTGGCAAAAGCGGAGGGGCCGGCCGGAGTGTGTTCCGACAGCAAGAGCGACTTAGCGTCTGGGAGGTCAGAAGTTAACAGCTCTGCTCGGAAAGCAGGAAGGCTGGAGGACAAAGGGAGGGAGAGCTGCTGAGCCCCCCGACGGCAGAGCTCAGCTTGGCGGGGAACAAAGGCGCTCGCCAGCGCCATCTCCCCTGCCCATCCCCCAGCCAAAATCCCAAAGGGAACCAGTTCCTGCCAGGGAACTTGCTCGCTCCACGCAAACACCCAATGCTGTGCTTCTGCGGAGCCACCCCTCCAGCAGTGGGTCTGATTCCCTCCCGCTGCCACAGGGCCCCTCCTGAAGTGGATCTCCGAAGGAGAAGCGAGCTAAGCCTGCCCCTCCTGCCCCCGTGCACCTTGCCTACCCACCCCAGCTAATACGCCGGATCCCCAGCACCACAAGCCTGGCAGTGTGCAGGTAGCCCAGACGGGCCACGCCACCCCACAGTGAATCCCGCCCCTAGGAGAGGGGAAGAGAAGGCACACACCAGTCTGACTGTGGCCCCAGCGGTGGGCTGGGGGCAGACGTCAGGTCTGACTGCGGCCCCGCCCACCAACTCCAGTTATACACCACAGCACAGGGGAAGTGCCCTGCAGGTCCACACCACTCCAGGGACTATCCAAAATGACCAAATGGAAGAATTCCCCTCAGAAGAATCTCCAGGAAATAACAACAGCTAATGAACTGATCAAAAAGGATTTAAACAATATAACAGAAAGTGAATTTAGAATAATAGTCATAAAATTAATCGCTGGGCTTGAAAACAGTATAAAGGACAGCAGAGAATCTCTTGCTACAGAGATCAAGGGACTAAGGAACAGCCAGGAGGAGCTAAAAAAATGCTATTAATGAGCTGCAAAATAAAATGGAGACGACCACGGCTCGGATTGAAGAGGCAGAGGAGAGAATACGTGAACTAGAAGATAAAATTATGGAAAAAGAAGAAGCAGAGAAAAAGAGAGATAAAAAAAATCCAGGAGTATGAGGGGAAAATTAGAGAACTAAGTGATGCACTAAAGAGAAATAATCTATGCATAATTGGTATTCCAGAGGAGGAAGAGAGAGGGAAAGGTGCTGAAGGTGTACTTGAAGAAATAATAGCTGAGAACTTCCCTGATCTGGGGAAGGAAACAGGCATTGAAATCCAAGAGGCACAGAGAACTCCCTTCAGACGTAACTTGAATCGATCTTCTGCATGACATATCATAGTGAAACTGGCAAAATACAAGGATAAAGAGAAAATTCTGAAAGCAGCAAGGGATAAACGTGCCCTAACATATAAAGGGAGACCTATAAGACTTGTGACTGATCTCTCTTTTGAAACTTGGCAGGCCAGAAAGGATTGGCACGAGATCTTTAATGTGCTGAACAGAAAAAAATATGCAGCCAGCAAGTCTGTCATTTAGAATAGAAGGAGAGATAAAGTTCTTCCCAAACAAACAAAAACTGAAGGAATTTGTCACCACTAAACCAGCCCTACAAGATGCAAATAAGCAATTGCAATTAAGATGTTGATAGTTGAAAACTTGGTCTAGAAGAGGTACCTTAAGTTGCACTCCCAGAGGCTTCCATGTGTTGAAGACAGTGGCAGAGAAGAGATCGTGAAAATTCTCAATGTTAACTTGAGGTTGGAAGTACAGTATGTATGTTCTAACCCATTCTCATACCAAAGACAAGAAACTAGGCAGGTTCTGTAGTGAAAAATAGAAATGAATTTACAAAGATCTAAATATATCAACATATCAAAAATCTATAATTGGCTGAGAAAAATAAACATGGAATATTTATAGTACTTGTTTACTCTATGAAGAACACATATGTCTCTTACTCAGAGACCAAATTCTTTTAGAATCTCTATGTGGTAAAGAAAGCACAACACCAAAAACCAAAAGCCTAAAAGATGAATAGATTTTACAGTGTAAAAATGTCACACATCTTTGTGTCATACACATATACCAGCAAAACAACAACAAATACCACCAGCGATTAAAAGAAAACAGCAAACTGAACAAAGATTTGTAACACAGAAAATATGAAGGATTAAAGTCTTGAATATAAAATATTATAAAGTCTTAAAAATATATTGAATGGAATGCAGCAAAAGTTGTGCCGAGAGGGAAATTTATAGCATTGAATACACATTCTAGAACAGATGAAAGTCCTAAAGTCAATGATCAAAGTTTCCCCCCTTAGGAAACTAGAAATCAAAGAGCAAATTAAATATAAAGTAAGCAGAAGAAAAAAAGAATGAGAATTATAACAGTAATCAATGTAACTGAAAATAAGAAATAATAGAGAAAAAACAAAGAAACCCAAGACTGTTTCTTTGAAAAGATCAATAAAATTGATAAGCTTCTGTCAGGCAAAGTTAGGGGAAAAAAAGAGAGAGGACATAAATTACTACTATCAAAAATTAAAGACAGACATCATTAGAGATACCATGAATATTAAAATGATAACTAAAAAATACTATGAACAGCTCCATGCCCACAAATTGTTAACCTAGATGAAATGAACCAATTCTTTGAAAGCTACAACTGCCAAATTCACAAAAGAAGAAATATATACCTGAACAAGTCTACATCTATTAAAGGAATTAAAGGAATAATGAATCACCTTCCAAAACAGAAATCACCAGGTCCAGATTGGCTCACTGGTAAGTTCTACCAAACATTTAAGGAATAAATACCAACTCTCTACAATCTATCTCAGAGGACAGAAGAAGATGGAATACTTAACTCATTCTATAATGCCAGAATTATCTTAATACCCAAACCAAACAAAGACATTATAAGAAAATTACACACCAATGTCCTTCATAAACATAGATGTAAAAATCCTTAACAGAATATTAGGAAATTGAATCCAACAACATATAAAAAGAATTATAAACCATGATCTACTGGAACTTATTCTAGATGTGCAAGACAGGTTAAACATTTGAAAATCAATTAAATGGGCTATCACATCAACAGGCTAAAGAAGAAAATTCACACAATCACATCAATAAATGCAGAAAAGCATTTAATTAAGTCTTACACCAACTCGTGATAGAATCTCAGTAAACTAGAAATAGAGGGAAACTTCCACAACTTGATAAAGAATATATACCAAAAAAAAAAAAACCCTATGGCTAATATATTAATAATGAGAAACTTAAAGCTTTCCTACTAAGATCAGGAACAAGGCAAAAACATCCCTTCTTGCCACTGCTCTGCAACATTGTACTGAAACTCCTAGCCAATGCAATAAGACAAGAAAAGGAGATCAAAAGTACACAGATTGAGCAAGAAGAAATAAAACTGCCTTTGTTTCCAGATGACATGATTGTCTATGTAGAAAATCCCAAAAGAATCAACACACAAACTTCTGGAACTAGTAAGTGGTTATAACAAGGTTGTAGGATGCAAGGTTAATATACAAAAGTCTATCACTTTCCTAAATAACAGCTGCGAATAAGTGGAATTTGAAATTAAAAACCTGTTACCATTTACATTAGCACCCCCAAAAAATAAATCCTTAGGCATAAATCTAACAAAACATATATAAGATCTATATGATGAAGGATATAAAACACTGATGAATGAAATCAAAGAACTAAATAGATGGAGAGATATTCCATATTCATGGATAAGAAGACTCAATATTGTCAAGACATCAGATCTTCCCTACTTGATCTATAGATTCAATGCAATTCCTATCAAAATTGCATCAAGTTGTGTTGTGGATATTGGCAAACCGATTCTAAAGTTCATAAAGAGGGGGGAAAAAAACAACAACCGAAAAACAGAATTGCCAACCCAAAACTGAAGAAGAATAAAATCAAAGGACTGACACTACCCAACTTCAAGACTTACTACAAGGCCACAGCAATCAAGACAGAGTGTGATCAGTCAAAGAATAGACAAATTAAGGGAACAGAATCAAAATCCCAGAAATAGATCCATAAATATACTCAACTAATCTTTAACAAAGGAGTAAAGGCAATATAATGGAGCAAAGACAGTCTTTTCAACAAATGGTGCTGGGGCAACGGGACATTGATGCGTAAAACAAGTGAATCTAGGCAGAGTTTATATCTTTCACAGGAAGTAACTCAAAATTTATCACAAACTCAACACAAGATGTAAAACCATAATGCCCCCAGAAGATAAGATAGGAAAAAACCTTGGTGACCTTGGGTATGGTGATGTCTGTTAAGATACAACCCCAATGGCATGATCCATGAAAGAAATAACTGATAAGCTAGAAATGAGCTATCATACCATGAAAAGACATGGAGAAACCTTAATTCATACTACTAAGTGGAAGAAGCTATTCTAAAAAGGCTACATTTTATATGGTTCCAACTATGTGACAATCTGGAGAAAGCAAATTATAAAGACAGTAAAAAGACCAGTGGTTGCCAGGGGTCGAGATGATGGGCAGGGATAAATAGGCAAAGAATGGACATTTGGGAACAGCAAAAGTACTCTGTATGATACTACAACTTAATGATGTGCTCTATATACATTTGTCCAAACCCATAGAATGTACAATACCAAGAGTAAACCCTAATGCAAAGTATAGATATTGGGTGATTATACTGTATCAATGTAGGTTCATCAATTTTAACAAATGTACCATTCTAGAGGAGGATACTGATCGTGGGGGAGACTATATATCTGGGGGTAAGAGATTTATGGGAAATCTCCACACCTTCCTGCCAGTTTTGCTGTGGACCTAAAATTGCTCTAAGGGAAAAACAAAGTCTTTAAAAAAAAATCTATAGAAAAAGACAAATATCCAAAGGAGTAATCAGCTAATTACAAGCTTATGATTCGAAAGGGAAAAGATGCATATAATCTCAGTAGTAATTTTGAAATCTATAAAATAAAACAATGGTATGTAATTTTTTCATCCCTTGTACTGAAAACACTTAAAAGAACAAAAATACCCATTTTTTGGCATAAGTGTTGGGGAAATGGGCCTCTTAAGCACTCTTGGTAGTAACAGCAATAAACTAGCCCAGTAATTCTGGTAGACAATCTAACAATGTATGTGCCAAGATTTTAAAGATGTATACCATTTGACCTAGAAATTTAACCTAAGAAAATAATCAGAAAAGTATTTTAAAAACTGAGAATAAGATGCTAAATTCAGCACTGTTTACAACTGCAAAAATTCCAAAACAACCTGATAACTCTATAAGCCTAACTTTTTAAATGTTGATATATATTTAGTGACATAAAAGGTGTCTGGTTTATTCAGTAACATTCACATGACAAAACAGCGTTTTCCATTGATCTGTCTATACATGTTTATATATGCATTAAAAAGTCTCAAAATCTCGGGGCGCCTGGGTGGCTCATTCGGTTAAGCGTCCAACTTCGGCTCAGGTCACGATCTCGCACTCCGTGGGCTCGAGCCCCGTGTCAGGCTCTGTGCTGACAGCTCAGAGCCTGGAGCCTGTTTCAGATTCTGTGTCTCCCTCTCTCTCTGACCCTCCCCCGTTCATGCTCTGTCTCTCCCTGTCTCAAAAATAAATAAACGTTAAAAAAAAAATTTTTTTTTTAAAGTCTCAAAATCTCAAGAACACTTACCAAAAGGTTAACAGTGAATATTTGGGGATGGTGAGTTTATGGGACTTTCACTTTTCTGGCTTTGTAGACTATTTAAATTTCAAAATGGGCATTATTACTTTACAATAAAGTTGGGGAAAGGGCATAATATACACTCAGTTAATTTTTAAAAGCACAGAGATTAGTCACGCTTGCACCTAAGATCAGCTTTATCTTCCTACTTCAGATATCTACTTTTCTCAAGGCCAAAATTTCTGTGCTTTGGAGTGCCCTTCTCCTACCATGAATAGTATAATAACTCTATCATGCCATCTAGTGTTAAGAACTCGTGATGTCTTGAGAAAGATCTGCTACTCAAAAGTATTTTTAAGTATTTCAATTCACAATTCTATAGCCAATTTGAGCAAAACAAGTACATCTTTAAAAAAATTTTTAATGTTTATCTATTTTTATTTTTGAGGGAGAGAGACAGGCAGACAGAGCAAGAGCAGGGAAAGGGCAGAGAGAGAGAGAGAGAGAGAGAGAGACAGAGAGAGAGAGAATCTGAAGCAGACTCCAGGCTCTGAGCTGTCAGCATAGAGCCCGACTTGGGGCTCGAACTCATAGGCTGCTAGATCATGACCTGAGCCAAAGTCAGACACTTAACAGACTGAGCCACCCAGGTGCCCCAACAAGAACATCTTTAAAAAAAATTTTTTTTAATCTTTATTTATTTTTGAGAGAAAGACAGCATGTGAGCAGGGAGGAGCACAGAGAGGGGGAGACACAGAATCCAAAGGAGGCTCCAGGCTCTGAGCCGTCAGCACAGAGCCTGACGTGGGTCTTGAACTCGCGAACTGTGAGATCACGACCTGAGCCGAAGTCAGACGCTTAACTGACTGAGAAACCCAGCAGCCCCAAGATGTACATCTTTTAAAAGGACGCTGAGATTGGCTGTGAGTGTATATAGTTAGTTCAAAGCCCGAGTCGCAAATATGCAACCATGTCCTTTTAATTCAGTTGTAATTGAAGAAATCATGAAGGAATATCTAAAATCCAAGGTGTTTAATATTTACAATGGTAAAGAAGAAGAGTGGATCTTGGCCCTCATTCCCATCCCCCACTCTCCCGATAACACCTACTATTACTAAATTACCACCATCACCTAGAAAAGCTGAGGGGTGACCAGTTTCTTTAAAAGGTTACAGACACAAAGATTCTGTTTGAAAATATCCCCAGGGTCAACTTCCTCCTGCTCCAAGGATAGAAAAACCAAAAAAGATAAATAGCAGATTTACCCTCTTCTGTGTTACTGATACAGATCGGTATTCAAGGGAAGTAGATATTCCTTTGATAGCTTGGCTCCAGGCTCATCTGGAAATAATCAATACAACTCTAAGTAGAACCATACGTCAATCAGGCAAAAAAATGTATTGAATACCTCTATATGTGGCTGTTATAAGTGTTAGAAAAATATACTACGCACTACGAAACAATTGTCTGAAAAATGTAACAAAGCCTCTGCCATCAGGGAACTTACAGACTAGTGCGGTTTTCTTAATTCAAGGTGACTCTTCTCCTTTGAGACCATTTACCAAGGACAGTAAAACCTTGGTTTGCAAGCATAATTCATTCCAGAAACATGCTTGTCATCCAAAGCACTCGTATATCAAAGCGAATTTCAAGGACCATTGGCTCGGTTGTGACCACATGACATTGGGCAGCACATATTACCAGTATTTTAACACATCGCTTGTTTATCAAGTTAGCATTTATTAGAAATGTTTGCTTGTCTTGCAGAACACTCACAGAACAATTTACTCACAATGCAAGGTTTTACTATACCTTAATGTTTTTCCTATCCTATGACTGATCATTTGACCGCTGAGTGTAACCTAAAGAAAAAAATCGAAGAAAAACGCATTTCAGAAATACATAATAGTGGCAAATTGGAAACACCCGAAATGACCCAAACACCCGAAATGACCCAAACGAGAGGGTTAGTTAAGAACCATTCATGCAATGAAATACTATTTCATTCAGCTGTTTAAAATAATATGTCAAAGTATTTTCAATAGCTTTTGCAAATATCCATAATATCAAAAGAAAGAGGGAAGAAATCATAAAATGCGAAAGATCAGAAGCTCTTCTGCAAGTGGGGTAGTTAGTCATAGGTAACTCGACCTGCCAGAGTTTCAGTGGCTCTTAAGAACAACGGGCATGGCCAAATCCCAGGACAAGCTTGGATGGTGGGGCTATCCGACTCACAGGAGGTCCTGAAGAAAGCCTGTAATACTGTGAGAGATACCTAGACAACCAGGTTGGCTCGCAGTCATTGGAAAGAAAGATTGTACAGACGAAGTGTGGCTGCACCTTATCAAGCCTGCATCCTTGACTGAGCTAGAACTAGAGTAGCTGAAGAATCTGACAGTGGCCCCTGTTAATAGCTTTCTGAAAACCAAGTATAGGGGTAACAGTAGACTTCCCTTCCTGCTCCAGTTTTCTGAATATTTTAATGTATTGAGTTGAAGGAAAGCAGAATATACCACCCCAAAATATGCCTCTTTGGCATAAGGATTATTTTGAGCTGGTTGTTTTTAAGAAAGAGCTAACATAGAAAAGGCTCTGAGAACCAAGTAAAAATTACCCTTTGTAACAGGCAATCAGATTTATAAGGGAAACCTCCATGTGAAAGGGTGTCTCCCTCTTTGTGCCAGGAAGAAGTTGACTAATCTCTAGAAACTCTTATCCATGGAGAAGATGGCAACTTCAATCTATATAAAAACCATACCACTGCTTAATGTGCCTTTCCTGGTAACCTCCCACAGCTGGCCTTCCCTTTGCTCTCAATACCTTTTTCTTTATGTGTATTTATCTATTTCGAGAGAGAGAGAGAGAGAGAGAGTACACGTGAGTGGGGGAGAGGCAGAGAGAGGGTGAGAGAGAATCCCAAGCAGCCTCCACACTGTCAGCACAGAGCCCAACGTGGGGCTCAATCTCACAACTGTGAGATCATGACCTGAGCTGAAATCAAGAGCCAGACGCTTAACCGACTGAGCCCCCCAGACACCCCTGCCTCTAATACCTTTCGTCTTTAGCTTAAGGTGGTATTTAAGGTGGTGGCGGGGGGCCATTTAGAGGAGTTACTTAAGTTTCCTGGGCATCTCCTAAGTATACAGAAGACATACATGTTATTACATTTCCATTTGTTTTTCTCCTGTCAATGTGCCTTTTATTACAGGGAGGTCTCAGCCAAGAACCTAGAAGGGTAAAGGGAAAATTATTTTCATCCTCCGCAGAATGAGAAAGCAAGGCTTATGTCCTGGTCTATGAGATGGATTGATGGATCAGGGGTTTTAGTGATGCCTTTTCCAGCCTCAATAGTCTATTTTGGGCAAAGTTTATTTTGGGCGAAGGCTATCTTGGCCCTCCTGCAGCTACATTGGTTAGTTGTATGTGTTCTTGCCAAAGCGCTGGAGAATGATCCAGAGGGTGATGAAGCTGGTTATCACAGAGCCCAGGCTAGCAGTCAGCAGGGACCTTGAGTCAAACTAAGACACAAAGTTTGTCTCCTAAGCAAAAGTCAGTAGAGAGCTCCTCCTGTCTGTTCTTCTGATGTCTTCTTAGTTTGTAACTACACCTGGATCCAGACTTCAACCTCACCAAACCTGCCTCAGTGGAAACAGTATACCCCTCCACAGCAATCGCTTACTCAACAATGCCTATTGAGAATGTTCTGTGTACCAAGCACGATGCTAGGAGCAGAATGGAGATGGAAAACGTTCACAGGCCGTGCCCTTCCTGAGCTTACAGTCCTCAGGACAGAGGGGACGGAGACAGGATGATTGGCACGACTTGAATAAACAAATACAAATGAGAAACATGAGGGGCACCGGGTGGTTAAGCATCCAGCTCTTGATTTTCATTCAGGTCATGATCTCATGGTATGTGAGTTCTGTGCTAACAGTACAGAGCCTGCTTGGGATTCTCTCTCTCTCTCCCTCTGTCCACCCCTCACTTGCTCATTCTCATTCTCTCTCTCTCTCAAAATTAAGTAAGTAAACATTAAAATAATGAGTAGCATGAGATCCAGAGTGCAGCGAAGGGAGCCTCTGGTTATGAAGGCAGGGAAAGAGCCAGGTTCCAGGTTACTGGAACCAAAACCACTGGACCAAAATGGAGTCACTTGTGCTAAACCATGCCATCAAATAGGGGATTAATACCTGACCTAATTGCAGTTTTAACCTTCCCCCAAAAATGCAATATTAAAGGGTCACTCTGGTCAGCTACAGTGAGGTTATCCACCTAATAAGGCCCTTTGCACCCATGACTTTGCCCAAAATAATTCTTTTTGTTTGTTTGTTTAAGATTTCCTTGTTCTGCCTTTAAAACCCTGTCCCTTTCTATAGCCCTTTGGAGCCCCTTTCTATTGCTAGATGGGACGCTGCCCCATCCATGAATCATCGAATAAAGTCGGTTCGATCTTCAAATTTGGTAGGCTGAATTTTCATTATTTAAAAATCCCAAGAGTCAGAGGCTCCAGGGTCCACACACAGCTTGGCTTCTGACTTTTGCCCCACCTCACAACAAACACATGGTCTTAACAGTCACAGTTCCAATGATCTTTATCTCCTTTGTAAAATGAACTGGTTTAATTAGTTGAGCACTAGATTTATCCCAGCCATGAACTTGTTCCTTTTACAAGCTCTGCAGTTCACTTCTGCTTACATCGCTAGAATATTACAAGGATTTGGAAGGTTCCCAAGGATTTGTTGTGATCATGGAGACATTAGCCCTTGCATGTCCTTTCCTTTTTATTATTATTTTTTTTTGAGAGAGAGAGAGAGTGCACAAAACCATGAGCAGGAGAGGGGCAGAAGAGGAGGGAGAGAGAGAATCCTAAGCAGGCTCCGCTCAGAGATCATGACCTGAGCCAAAATCAATAGTCTGACGCTCAATCGACTGAGCCACCCAGGCACCTGGCATATCCTTTCTTTTGAGGAACTTGATATATACTCCATATGGGAATTTGTATTGCCAACTTAGTAGTCATGAGGGCATCTTGGAAAGCTAGCTGATCAAACACAGTGCAGCTCAATCATTGTAGCTATTATTGTTTGTGTCTTTAGTATGAAACAAAATACCGTCAACTGCAAGAAAAGTTTCAGTGGCACAACAGATACACTCTAATGTTTCACGTACTAAAGCAGATTTGGATTGAAGCTATCACTACTCAAATGTTTTCCATTGTCTTCTAGCCTTAACCTTCTACCTTAGCAAAACCAGCTCCGATGAACAAAGAACACTCTTTAGAATTCTGGGCCACGCAGTGTTGTTTCTGCAACTTAGATGTTCAATCTTGCTTTGATTGCAACTCTAGTCTAAGACACTCCTCTTGCATAGTTTTGAAGAGAGCTCCATTTTGCTTACCCCTCACAGTGTATTTCTAAATTCACCTTCAAGTGTTTTGTTGCCGTTAAGTATGGCAAGAGCAGGGAGCCTGAGTATTAAATGGCCGCTTGGAAGAAACTAATTAAGCATTTTTACCAAAAACAATTGAGCATCAATACCCATAGTTATCACCTGCCTCGTCTTAAGACATTCTTGCCACCAAATGCAACTGAATCGTTTCAGGATTTTGTAAGTAATGGAAATGTATTATATGCCAATGGATTAAATTCAGTAAAATACACTAAGTTTCTTTCTTCCTACACAGTGAACTTATTATATTTCAAACAAGAAGCTGTGACTGGAGACTTGACTTTGAAACAAAACAATTTCCCTGGATTTTTCAATTCTGTCTGAGTGGTTAGTACAATGCTTCCTGTTTTTGTTGGACAGAAGAGAAGGGTGGTTTGCTCTGTGTAAAGAAGGCGGAACTTAAAGTTCAGAAAGCAGCGACTTTTTCAGATGTCATCAAAACTAGATATATATTGAATAGGATGAAAATATCATCAAAAGAAGCCAAAGTAATGTCACAAATACAAGAAACAGGTTTTAAACATAAAGAGGAGATAACAGCATTTTGGCTCCTTAACCCTAAACTTTTAGAGACTTTTTACCCTTTGATTAGTTCCATTTTTTGTTTGATTTTTGGTTTTTAATGTAAAAAGTAGACATTTGTGGCCTTTCAGGGGAGGATGGGGGAAAGGCAGCAGGTGGCAGGGTGACGGATGGGTAGTGACACTACTGGCCTCGCCTGCTGGAGGGAAGTATGCTGTGGGGTGGTGTAGGGTGTGAATCCTCACTTGCACTAGCCAAATTCACCCCCACCTCGTCTGAGTCACTTAGGCTGTGGTAGCCTTCGATAAGTCTCTCTGTGCCTCAGTTTCTTCACCTGTGAAACAGGTCTAACATTACCTACGCCCTAGATTTTGTGAGTGTGGAGAGTGAACCACGTAGCAATCGGGGAGCCTTCCCAACAGATACGAAAAGATGACCAAGCAAAGTGAATGTGGCCAAAGATGAGCCTTTGGGTCAAATAAAAAAAGATAATATTCCAGGGGCACTTCTGTGGCTCAGTCGGTTACACGTCTGACTCTTGATTTCAGCTCTGGTCTTGATCTCCTGGTTCCTGAGTTCTGAGTCCCATGTCTGACAGTGTGGAGCCTGCTTGGGATTCTCCCTCTGCCCCTTCCTCACTCGCACTCTCTCTCTTTCAAAATAAATAAATAGACTTTAAAAATAAAAGAACATTCCAATAATATACTGATAGGTAGATTTATTTTCCTGTATGTATACTCAGGAAGCTGTTTATAATTCTTACCTCTGGGAATAAAGAAAAGGAGGCACAGAAATTTACTTGCCATTCTATATTCTTTGTACTTTAAAAAAAATTTTACCACGTGCATTTTTTTAATGTTTATTTTTGAGACAGAGACAGACAGAGACAGAGCATGAGCAGGGGAGGGGCAGAGAGAGGGAGACACAGAATCCCAAGCAGGCTCCAGGCTCCGAGCTGTCAGCACAGAGCCCGATGCGGGGCTCGAACTCACGGACTGTGAGATCATGACCAGAGCCAAAGCTGGATGCTTAGCCGACTGAGCCACCCAAGTGCCCCTACCATATGCATTTCCTTAAAGCCAGGGTTTACCTATGTATGGAGATAATCAGTCATTTTCATGTTCTTCTTTATACCTGCCTGTATTTGAACAGGAAAACACCGTTGCTGAAACTATTCTTTTAGAAAATAAAAAACAAAGAAAAAACACCTACTAACAATTTTCTAGAACTTTTGCACAGTAGAGGAAACCATCAACAAAACAAAAAGCCAACCTACTGAATGGGGGAAGTTATTTGCAAATGATAAATCTGATACAAGGTTACTATCCAAAATATATAAAGAACCTCTACAACTCAACATCAAAAACAAAACACAAATGCTCTGATTAAAAATGGGCTGAGGACCTGAATAAGTATTTCTCCAAAGGAGACATCCAGATGGCTAACAGACACATGAAAAGATGCTCAACATCACTTATCATCAGGAAAACACAAATCAAAACCATGAGATACCACCTCACACCTGTCAGAATGGCCAGAATCAAAAAGATAAGAAGTAACAAGTGTTGGTGAGGATGTGGAGAAAAGCATCATGCACTGTTGTTGGGAACGGAAACTGGTGCAGCCACTGTGGAAAACTGTGGAGGTTCCTCAGAAAATTAAAAGGAGAACCACAATGTGATCCAATAATTTCGCTATTGAGTATTTACCTCCCCAAAAACAAAAACACTAGTTCAAAAAGATAATGAGCACCCTTATGTTTATTGCAGAATTACTTACAACAGCCAAGATGTAGGAGCAACCCAGGTGTCCATTGACAGATGAATGGATAAAGAAGATGTGGGATATGTGTATGCACGCGCACACACACACACACACGAGTATTACTTAGCCATAAAAAAAAAAATGAGATCTTGCTATTTGTGGTAACATGAATGGACCCAGAGGGTATTAAGTGAAATAAGTCAGGCAGAGAGGGGCAAATACCATAGGATTTCACTTATACGTGGAATCTAAAACACAAAATAAATGAATAAACTAACAAAAAGCAGCATCAAACCTATATATAAATACAGAGAACAAACCAGTGGTTGTCAGAGAGGAGGAGAATGGGGGGGAGGGCATGGGCAAATTGGGTGAAGGGGGTGAAGGCTTCCACTTATGGAATGAATCAGTCACAGGAATAAACGATACAGTCAATGATTGTAATGTCATCATATGGTGACAGAAGGTAGCTACACCTGTATAGGAATATTGAATCTCTAGGTTGTGCACCTGAAACTAACGTAACATCGTGTGCCAAGTATATTCAAATAAAAAAATTTAAAGACAATTACTGTTTTTAAGGAATAAGCCATGACTCCTGTAAGTATCCATTTACGGAACATTACTGCATAGATGCTATGTGTCAGACCCATAGCAGGTGTTGCTGGAGATTCTTCCACGCTCCTGTGCCTCACCTTGGCTTTCTCCGCAGATGTGTTTGTTGGACACTTTCCTGCCCCAAGTGCCTGACTCTGCTTCCCCGGGGCCTTCTCTGGCACCGCAGGAGCACATACTTCAGCAAAGGGGGTAGAGTGAAGCAAGGTGAACATCTCTGGGATAAACTCTCAACCAAAGCCCTTGGACAGAGGCCCCAGCCTCCCCATCCTGCAGGGAGGAAGTGCCGAGGCAGATCGAGCAGGCACATTCTCAGAGAGTGCCCAGCGGGGCCGAGTTCCTGGTGCCCACAGCAAGGATCCAAGAATTCATGCCCGCCATTGGGTCTTCTTTTTCTGACTCGCTTACCCCACTTTGTCACTTGTGCTTCCTGGGATCGTCTCTCAAATAAACTCCGTGCCCGCAAGTCCTTGTCTCAGTATCTCGTGCACAGAGACCCCAGAATGATAAGGCCACAGGATGGTGTTTTGCAGAGAGTGGATATCCCATAAGCATAATGAAATTGACTTTCTAAGCCCTGCTATGCACCGCCCCCACCAGCTAAGAAGGAAGTCAAACGTCAACTTGTATGACTCTAGGATTACTTATCCTGTCGAGTGCCTAATACCTTCCAGAAGCCAAGATGAGGAAACAATGCTGTCTTTGAGAGTCAAGGAAAACTACTCAAGGAGGGTGACATTTGAGATGTGTATGGAAAAACGAGGAGTTTCCCAAGGAAAATGAACATGAAAGGCATTCCCCACAGTGAGGGTAACAAAAGCAAAGGCATGGAAATAGGGCAAGCACGTGATGATATTTTGGAAATGACAGTAAGCTCCCCAACGAAGACGGGACCCAAGATTTTAAAACCTCGCAAATGAGATAAATCAAATTAAATGTGGTAATAGGTGGGAAACTGCCCAACACTGCGGCCTAAAATACATGCTCAACAAATGCTGGTTTATTTTACTTTATCTTGGAGACCAGGAGTGGGCACATTTTTTCCTGCAAAGGGCCAGATAAAAATTATAGGTTTTGCAGGCCACAAAGTTCCTCTTGCCCCTTGTCAACACTGCTGTCGTAGCATTAAAGCAGCCATACACAATAAGCAGCTGAATGGCGCTGTGTTCCAACAAAATTTTGCATGGGTGGTTCAGTGGTACAATTCTCACCTGCCAACAAAATTGTATTTACAGGCTATGTAGGGGCTGGGTCTGGCTGGCACACTGCTCTTGGCCGAGTCTTGCTGTCGGCCAGCGTTCCCCAATCTTTGCATCACAAAACCAACCACACAAGAAATCTTGACGTACATCACAATGATGCCCAAAAAGGAGCCATCCTTTAGTACTTATTGATGGAGAAAATACATAATACATAACTCACACGTTGACTCTGTCTGATAAACTTCTACATACATTTGAAAAATAGTAGGACTTGACATATATGTCTGAGATATATCATGTATTCAGCCCAGAGATCACTGGAGTGTGAGCTGTAGCGTTTGGCAACGATGTGCAGCCTGTCGTGGCTGTGATCAAACGGAAGAAGACACAGAACGCTCGATTTGTGCATTTAGAAGGGCGGTGCAGGAGAGACTGAAGGAAGAGCATGATCAATATAAAGTTTTGCTTTCAGAGCATTTCCTGAAGTTGTACAAGCGAATGCAGGAAACAAGCAAGAGACCTAATCCCTCAGCCGTCCTTATAGCTGTGGGGTCACGTAAAAGTAAATGATCTCTAGGTCTGTAGGCTGGAAAAGCTCACAGAAATTGAACTGATAACACTAAGAATAAAGGAGGAGGAGCCTTAAGATACTAAGCACAGGCTTCTGTGGCTTGAAGAAACGATGCGTCTAGGGAATCGGAGACCAAGAGGCATCCATTTCTACATCCAGAGAAAGGAACAATCTTATCTTCCCCATTTGATAATAAAGTACCTGAAGCTGCCAGCACTTAGGTGAACCGGTCTAAGGTCATGAAGGTGGAAAAAGGATGAGGAATCTCTCAACACAGTACAGGGTTTATTCTTCGTGACATCTGAATAGAAAGAAACTGAGGCAAAATCAAATAGTGCTGGGGGTAAATATGCTGTTGCTAAAATGGAAAAAAAAGCCATAACTGTTTAATTGCCTTGGTCTAAAATAAACACTCTTCTCTTTTTCTTGTTTTTTTTTTTTTTGACACCATTAGCTTTGGATTTAATGAGGACACTGATAGACCCAGAGAAGAAGCCACTTACAAGGTCGTGTGGTCAAGGTATGGTGGCAATGTCTGCCTCTGGGGCTTGTGGTATTATTACCCTAACAATCTCAGGAAGTGTCTGGGTTCCAAATGACTTTTGCAACTTTTTTTTTTTTTTTTTGGTATTAGTCCTCACAGGTATCAGATTTTCAACCATGCTACTTGTGTTCTTTAAACATGCACCTGCTTTCGTAAATCGATTTCTAAATGAACAAGAGAAGAGAGCCACCTGAAACTCAGCAAGCACCATTCTGGCAAATCCAAAGACTGGAGAACCTGTAGAGGTATACACAGTTAGAAATAGTCTCAACCCCCAAAGGTCCCACTTCAACCAGGATCCACTTCATGTCCAGACTCTGCTTGGAAATGAACTGTCTCTTGTTTGGGGGAGGGGGAGCACTACAATGTTACAGTGGGGAGAACACAATAATGGTGAAAGTACATCCAAGATGTCGGTCAGCTCTACATGTTTCTAACATAACTGGCCAAATTATCTCTGAAAATCTAGGCGCTGGTTGAATTCAAACTAGAGAAGACGGGGAGACTAATTGGGAAGTTTCTATTTAGACTCAAAATGGGTCTCTTTCCTGGTCCCGATTCCTTTGATCTTGAACCTGAACTCTCAACATCCACTCCGTGCTGTTCCCACGTGCATATGGCCCCACAGGGGACGACCAACCTTCCTAGTTACCTGGATATAGGACTTGGAATATTCAAACCAGGATGATCCCAGGCAAACCTGGACTGTTCGTCACACTGCCTATTGCTTATTGAAGGAAAGTCTGGTGGCAACATGGTCACAAAGGTCTCCTCCCCAGGGAGCCTCATCTACTGAGTTTGGTCCCATTGCTGAGAAGTGGGCCAACTTTCAGTGACAATCTGGGCTGAGAAAAGGAAAGTGCCTGGATTCCTGATGGTAATTGCAACTCTATCCTTTGGTTACACAAAATATGCTTGTAGAGCAAATTGCCAGGGGCTTATTTATTTATTATCTTGGTTTAAATTAGTGGAGGTAGTTTTCTGTTACTCAGAACCAAAATAACTTTGATTGTTATAATATCCATCACCGGCACTGTCCAAACAATTAAAAACTTTTTTTTAAAGCTCACGCTCCACAGATGCTGGGTCAGTAGGACCGTGTTTGGGAACCAAAGGGAGGATTATTAATAGCTTCTGGAGCAGGAGCAAGGCTTCAGAAAGAAAAGCACTAATGGAAAAGTGCCACCTCGTTTCCAATTTTCTCTGTTAATGAGCACATTCCATTCTCGGGCCAGCAATGACTGGTTCAGAGCCCCGGGTGCCGGGAAAGCTCTAATCTAAGGGCTCTCTCGGTCTGTCTTGAAATCACAGTGCAGATAAAGGCTTAGATGTGCAGGCCTGCCAACAGATCTGGAAGTTACAACTATGCAAAATGTTTCAACAAGTGTCATCTCCCAAAATCTCGAGTCAAGTGCAGTGATATCTGATGCGGGATGAGAGGACGATGATTTATGAAAATATCAGGGTCTGCCTGGGCCCCGAGTTGCCTCATGCCCACAAAGGGTGAGGCCAGTTCTCCTCCTGGCCCCGGTCCCTGCCTCCGCCTGTCCCCCATGAAGACAGAGGAGTGTGAGTCCCCAAGAGACAAAGAGGAGGCCCAGAGTGGCCGAGCGAGATCTCCCCCTTCCTAGGAAACAATGCTGTGGAAAGCAGCACATGGGGAAGTGAGAATCCGTCAGGAATCTCACCACTTTCCATTTTCCTGATACCCGCCCAGTTCACACCATGATCACCCCCTAGGTTTGCGGCAATGACCTCCTGACTAGTTTCCCTGCTCCCATTTCCCTGGAGCCAAGTCCTCGGAGGACAGGCAGACTACGATCCTTCGAAACCAGACATCAGACTGTGCCTCTCAGCCTCAAACACTCCTGATTCCCCATCGCACTCAGAATAAGATTTGAACTCCTTACAATGGTTTATAAAAACCCTACGTACCATACCCCCGCCTGTCTTTCCCCGGCTGTGACTCCCACACTTTCCTCCTCGCTCACACTTCTTGGCCGCTCTAGCTTTGGCCATGCTTTTGCACACACTGAGCTTGTTATTCTCGTAGGGGAATAATGGCACGCTGGGCGCATCCTGCCTGGCATGGCCTTACCTCCAGTCTTTGCAGACAGCTTCAAGTGAGGTCTCAACTCAGCTGTGTCTTCCTCAGAGACAACTTTCCTGCCACCCCGTCTATACTATCACGTCCGCCTCAACCCAGCTCCTCTCTGTCCCCTTAGCGTGCATGTATTTTGCAGGTAGCACGTATTTCCTGCCAACTTAGACATACAGGTGTGTGTGCCATCGACGACCACACGTGTTCTCTGGGTGTGACAAAACAAGCGACGATTCTAGCTGGCATGGAAAAAGCAGTGTGAGGATTTCAGCTGGAAGTGAAGTTGCTGCTAATGTTGTCTGTCCCACTCCCCTGAATAGAAAGGCCATGAGGGCAAAACCTTGTCCCCGCAAACACACACTGCTGTCTCCCCAGTTCCCGGCACAGAGTAGGTCTATGACCGAGGGAGGGAATGAATGAGGGGGTGGATGAACAAAGAAACAAAACAAACCTTGGTTCCATTTCCAGCTCTTTTGTGCTGAGGCTCTGTTACCTTTAGCAAGTTACCTAACTACCCTGGACCCTAATTTCCTTCACCTCAAAAATGAGCATAATTGCCGCCTCCTTCCAGAATTGTCACGAGGAGTAATGGAGATAATTCACATAAATCCTCTAGATAGCGGGCTAGAACTTAGTAGGTGCTCAACAAATTCCCCTTCCGCCCAGTCGTCACCCCACCTTTTCAGGGATACCGAGTCAACGTAGATGGATGTTTCATAGTCAGCAGAGGACCTACTGGGTTATGCATCACAAATTCATGAACCCACCCAAGTGTTGAAATTCGACCATTCATTCAATTAGATTTCCCTGTCCATGTACATAGAAATAGAAGTCAGAAGCAAGGATGTCAAAGAGCATCTTCCTAGGTGTCTAGAGAGTTTATTCAACCTACCATCGCAGCCAGAAATCAGAGTCACAGCTAAGTCATCAGAGATGGAATAACTGGTTCTTGAATAGGAACGATGACAGAGCTTTGTCTTAAAGACAGACACGCCTCAACGTTGGCTGGTTCGTTGCTACCTGACCAATGGGTACTCATGGTAGAAAATTCCCGAGTGGCCGAGCCAGAAACAAACTTAATTCTCTTATTGGCTAGAGAAGTGATCGTGTTAAATTAAGCTAGTGATGCTGTCATTCCAAAAGACCTTAAGATTTCTCTATAATTTAGCTAAGATAGCCGCCGTCCTGCTATGGTTCAGCTTTATACTGATGCTTTCTGTTCCGCTTTTACTCCTAGAGGAAGAAGGGGGAGGAACCGGCCACAGTCAGCTACTGTTTCTTTTCTTCCACTATCCCTTACACCAGAATGCACTGAAACAAACTCATCTAGGCCACTCACACCACCACCAGAGCCACTAAAGTAGTCTGAACCTCTGATGTTTGTGGCCTCTCTCATCACCTCTTGTCATTGGCCCTGAAGTATCTCACCAACTCTGCGTCTTCTGGCCTTACAGAGTCAGTATCCTAAAAACACCTGGGCCCCTTGCATTACAGAGAATTTAGAATCCAGAAAGCCTATTACCATGTGGGTAGGGTCTATCACATTGCGAGATTTTCAAAGACTTTCCTTTGACTCATTGAATCTTCTTCAATGACGTGCTTCCCTTGCCCGCCTCTATCTGCCACCCCTGACCCCACAAGCTTTTGAAGTTGAAAGCCCTTTGGAAAGCAAATAAAATTCTATCATTTTATAAAATGTATTCTGTTTGGGTTGCCAAGTTACATTTTTCAGTCTATCATATACAAGTATGTGCGGTCATGGGTAGATTGTTACTCATCAACCTGGGTTGGCTGAGATGTCGTATTTTCTTTTGTTTCCTTATGCCATCCCCTGGTGCTGTTTTGAGCCCACATTCCTAAAATCAGTGGCTCTTGATTCAATCAACAGACATAAATAAGACTGATCTTTGGATAAACATAAACTTTATTTTTGTAGAGAGTGGTGTTCACTTTTTACACACCGTACCTAAAGTCCAGCCCAAACTGTCTCCCCTCTTCCAGAAATCTGTGCTGCTGCTATCTCTTAGAGAAAGAATTCTAAATCAGGGAGGGAGGAATGACCTAAAATCTCATCAGTGTCCTAAATTCCGTGCTAGTAATTTTGGAGCCATAATTTTAGAACATGAGACTGCACTGAGGAGCTAATAATACTACAAAAACTTGTTGCTACCTTTCCCCAGCCTAGATCAAAGGTTTTATAAGCGGAGAACATTAAAGCTCTAAAAAAATTAATCGTTACTATGCCATTTGCAGGACATCCCAGATTACTCTTCTGTTTTGAAGGACCACCTTGTCCTCTCTCTGTACTAAAGGTAGGAAAAGCAGAGATGAACAGCAAAGCCTTGTTTAATATCAGCTTGCTTCAATGCTTAAAGAAAGTTTTCTCAAGTAGAAAGTTTCTGACCTGTGGCTTAATATTTCATTATGAAATCTTCCTTGCTTTACCTAAACTTTGCCGATGATGAAAAGGAGAAGAAAACACGAGACAGCCCCTGGGGTCATCGTTTATTTAAAGGTCGTCCAGCGAACTCTTATGATGTATCAATGACAACTATCCCTCTTCGGTCGTTTTCTCTATTTTCAATTAATCTTTTAAGCTGCTGTGCGTTTGCCAGAGGCCAAGCACTTTGCCAGGATCTGAGGCAAAAGCTGACATGATTCCTATTCTCCAGACAAGAGCTCAGTCTTAGAGCTTGTTTGTTGTGATCAGCACCCCCTTATTGAGAATGACGAAACCATCAATCCCTCTTCCCCGATAGACTGAAAGTTTCGCATTATGGAAGAAATACAGTAATATGTGAGGCTTACGTTTCCAGGGCAACACTTTTTAAAGAAGACCCCGAGAGAGGATAAAGTTTAGCTCAAGATGTGAAGCTTCCGGCAATGAAATTTCGGCTGTGGGGAATCTAGCTACTGTCTTTCATCTCTTCTGATTACAAGAAGTAGAAATATACTAACATCAGTACAAAGTGGAATTAACGAGTGTAGGTAGTTCATGGACCAAAGGCAGAAAGTGAAAATTCAATGGCCGTTTGGTGGCGTTTTAGCCAAAAACTAGAGTGATCAAGGGCAGCTATGGTTCTCCATCCCTCTCTTTCTCTCTCAGGGGTGACAGCATTTCTAACTGCTGTTCCCCTGAGTCTGGTCCACCTTCCGTTCTCAGCCAGCTTCTTCAATCCACCTTGCACATGGCTCCGTGGGGTCAGCAGGCCAAGTTCTATAAAGTTTCAGCCCTTCCGCCCATCACCAGCTATTATCAGTCTTAGTTCCTCAATCCAAATACGAAAGAGAAAAATAGGAAGAAAATAAATGAGTAAGAGTGTGACTGGTCCAACTCACCTCTCAAGCCACGCTATGAAGTTTGCTGACTAACCAGTTCACAGGCAGATATTGGATAAGGGGTTCACTTCTGACCCAATTATCTGGACCCAGAAAGTACCAAGATACCAAAGTATGTATGGGTGTCTACATGGGATCCAGACCAGGTGAAATGTTCAAAATGTCTAGATGGGGGCAGGAAATGAAACATCTTCAGTGGACCTCGCATCTGTATTCCTACCACAAAGTATCTGTAGGTCATTATACAATATGATCGGCCCTTCCTCTCTTCCTCCTTTCCAATTATTACAGAGCTTTTGTTGTTGTTGAAATCCAGTTCATGTTCATTTGCTTGCCTCCCACACCTCTTTTGTTCTCCTTTACTTTAGGCCCTCAACCTTCAGAACCTACTTAATATTGAAACAAAGCACTATCCACATGGATCGCCCAGCGACCATGATTATCCACTTCTGTAGCAATCATGATAGAGGATGCTCGGACAATCTCCATCTGCTGTAGCACACTGTGGCCACAACATTGAGTACCATCAAGACAAGTGTACCAAGAGAACTGTATGTCCCTGACTGCCCTTCACAATGGACCCAGAGATGAGGAAAGGGGCCTCTTGATTGCCCTCTTTTCAGCTCACAAGATTGGACTGACCCTGCCACAAAACAATATAATTCGTTTTCTTTTTTACACCTACATAATCTCTTTAAATCCCCCCCCCTTTGTTTTTCTCTCCCTCCTCCCAGCATATCAGCTCTAATCTCAGCTGCTGGTGGAAAATGAAAAATTTTATTGCTGATGGAAAATTCTCCACTCACACACAATATGGTGGCCAGGAAAACTATGCCATGGAAGATAGACAATAAAATATTCCCTGATATAAAACTCCATTATAAAATGTTCCACTATTCTACAAATTCAACTACCCTATGGTGACATCCAAACCTCATGTAATAGTGATGAATTTGATGACATGGAAAGCTCACAAAGTAAACATTATTTTTCTTCCCTTCAGATAGGACATTTTGATGAATAGGAATCCCTGGAATATTGGAGGAATGCTAAACAGAGTAACGGGTACTCAACCAAGTTCCCTGGCTCTGTTATTGGGTCTGTTATTGACGAATCTTGTGACTTTGGAAAGACTGTTTGACTCATGCTGTGGCTCAGTTTCCTTGAAAGTCAAGTGCTGAATTGGGTGCTATATCAAACGGTGCTGGTTGCCAGGACTCTGGCCGGGGGAGCTCATCTCCCACAATAGAGGCTAAAAATCACCACCTGACTTCTCTAGCCTCCTATTAGCTAGGACATGAGCATCTGACCATTCTTGGCCAATGGAAACTGATCGCTCTGCCTGGGGTCTTCTGGGAAAGGTGTTCCTCACTACTGAAAATAAACTCCCCTTCTATATGCATTTGGAAGCTTTCATGCCCGGAGCTGTGGTAGCTGTCTTGCCACAATGATGAGGATGATAAGAGGTTTGTATAGAATCTGAGCCAGAGCTCTGTCACTTTTGAGCCACTGAATTACCGACCATAGAAGTTATTAAGCAACATATTTTCATGCTATTCTCAGAAAATGGAAATACCCATTTTCATTTGGGTATTCCATTACTGGCAGCCAAAATACATCTTTATTGAATAGATGCCTTTGTCTCTAAGACCCCTTCCAGCTTTAAGAACAAATGATCCGATAAGAGACAAGGAAAGTCCTCTTGATAGAGAAACTGCAAATGGGTTTTAAGGATCAATAGTGAAGAGACTTCAGAAAGCGAAACCAGGCTTACAAACATTGAGAGCAGAGAGCTGATAATATGCTGTGGCTTGAAAAGCATAGGCGTGAACCATCTCAAACATCACCCACTGCCTTTACATCCTGTTTGCGGGACGGAGCCTCTGTGAGTGCACATCTGTAGTATTTTAGCTGCCCATCATTTGAGCACCCTTCCTATTTTAGGAATCTGCCTCTGACTATGCAAGTCCAAGGGAGATTTATCCTCTTCCTATCCCTGGCTGCCAGAATAAGAGAAGATGGCTAAAGCCTAGCCAGTTGAATGCTCCTACTCAGAATTTTGAATCTTGGGAAGTGGGGGTGAGGGGTACGAAGGTACCACCAAAGTTACTGATATCAGAGTCCTTGTCCTTGACAGGACAGTGAACCTATTACCAGTGGTGACTCCCCAACCTGACTGTGTCTGTGGTGTGAACTTGACTAAGAACTCCCAATGCCCAGTCTCCCTTGGTCCTGCCTATGTTTTGAACCTGGACCTTCCAGAAGTTTCTGGGAGCTACCCCCCAAAATATGTCAAAAATACTGTTTTCTGGTTTTGGTTACCCAGAGCCTGCTTCTGTTTATCATACCCAAGAAATCCAACCGACACAGAATCAAAGTCTTGAATGTGAAGAAAGGTGTCTTGAAAAGTCTAGACTTCATACAAACTTGTGAAAACAGAATTTGGAGCAACAGCTGGAGAGTTTGAAGGACATCTGGAAATTTATAATAATTCTGGCCCAACAGAGCAACTGAGGGAAGAAAGCCAGTCTTCCCTGAAGCAACTTTGAGCATCCCTGCTGCTACCTTCCCTAAGAACAGCCTCCCCAAAGACTTCAGAATGCATGCGTGGTCATTAACGACATCTGCAAACAAGGCCATTAATGATGTCAGCAAACAATCTCATTTCTCACTGTCTTCTTTCTGGGAGAATCATGACTATCCTTTAAAAGTGTTTCTGACATATGTTTAGTGAGGTGTGTGTGTTTGGGAACCAATATTGAGTGGAATATGACTTTTTAAAAAAATTTTTTAAGTTCATTTATTTTGAGAAAGAGAAAGGACATGAGAAGGGCAGAGAGAGAGAGAGAGAGAGCAGTGGAGGAGGGAGGGAGGGAGGGAGGGAGGGAGGGAGGGAGGGAGGGAGGGAGAGAGATAATACCAAGCAGGCTATGCACTGTCAGTGCAGAGTCTGACGCGGGGCTTGAACTCATGAACTGAGAGATCATGACCTGAGCCGAAACCAAGAGTCAGATGCCTAACCCACTGAGCTACCCAGAAGCCCCGAATATGACTTTTATTAAAAGTGACACCTGAAGAATTTGCTGGAGACAAAAACCTACACATTCTCCATTCATGGTGGAGTGGAGTCCCTATCTCCCAAAGAGCAGACTTCCTGCTGCAATTATAAAAACAAGTTACACAATTAAATAAATATAAAGGAACATGTAAACAGGGGCTATATCAAAACAAAGATAGTAAGTTCATTGCAGCCTAACATTGTTGGTAAAAAATACAGTGAACAAAATAAGGGGAAAGTATTATTATTAAAAGGAAAACAGAAATCAGTACAGCTGAATTAGATTGAAAGAAAAATAAAAGATTTGAATTGATAAAAGATAAAGAGAAATCAAAAGATCAGATCAAAATGAACAATGAAGAGGAAAATAAAGTCACAAACAGAGGTCAAAAAGCTAACATGAACCCAAAAGGAAGCACTCTTTTTAAAAACTCTAATTCAAAAATAAGAAAGTACGCCAATGCATGCAAATCTCTAAGCTACGTGTGTGTGTTTTAAATAAAAGCAACTCCATTCTCAGTGAAGATAAGGAAACGGAACAACTCAAGTCACTGCCTTTATAAGGAAGGTTTGGTCTCTTGAGTGGCCCTTCACGTACAAAGACCAAGGGGACAGGCGGCAAAGTGAGGTCCATCTATAACCACCCGGGACAGAGATCTTTTCTGTTCTTACCAATTAAGCCAACGTTCTTTCTCAAACAGTGAAAAACAGCCCTGGAAGTCTTAACGTTTGCTTCGGCTGTCATCTTTCAGTGAGCCCCCCCCCTGTAGATACGGGAATACAAAGCTAGTCACTTCCACATAAGTCATGTTATTGAATTCCGTCAACAACCCTGGTGAGGTTCAGCGATTCTCAAGGACTATCTACACACTCTGCATTCGTTTCCTATTGCTGCTCTAAGAAATCACCACAAGCTCGGTGGCATTAAATAGTACCATTGTTTTTCTTACTGTTCTGGAGCCCAGACATCCAAAATGAGTCTTACAGCGCCAAACTCCAGGTGCTGGGGTAGCCTGGTTCTTTCTTCTTGCCTTTCCCAGCTTCAGAAGACGGTCCTCATTCCTGGTTTCATGACCCTACCTCAAAATGCCTGTTCTCCCTCTGTTTCCACGCATGCATTGTCTTCTTCTCTGATGTTGAATTTGCATCTTTTGTCCCTTATGATTCTAAGGACCTTGTGATTGTATCAGGTCCGTCCAGGCAATTGAGGACAATCTTTTCATGCCTCAATCCCTGATTAGTACCTGTAGGTGTTCCACAATTCCACATAAGGTGGCATCCACAGGTTCTGGGGCTTAGCACGTGGGCATCTTTGGGGCCATTATTCAAAGCCTACCACAAAGTGGTCGTGTGTGACTTCTTCGAGGGGTGGGTAGTTTAGTTTATAGTATTGTAGCAGCATCTATTTCCCCATTTTGATGATTATATTAAGACATGTAGGGGTGCCTGGGTGGCTCAGTGGGTTAAGCATCCAACACTCGGTTTCAGCTCAGGTCATGATCTCATGGTTCGTGGGATGGAGCCCCGTGTCGGGCTCTGCACTGACAGCATGGAGCCTGCTTGGGATTCTCTCTCTCCCTCTCTCTCTCTCTCTCAAAATAAATAAACTTAAAAAAAAAGATTATGTAAACTGTTAGCATCAGGAGAAGCTGGATGAGGGGTACACGGGAACTCTGGTTCGGGTAACATCTCTGTAAATCTAAAATTAGTGGGAAAACCAAAAAGTATCATGCAGGATATAAACAACAACGGCAACAACAAAGATTTTCCTATGAACAACAAAGATCCTCAGGTCCCTCCCATGGGGACGGAATCCCATCTCCAAAGGCAGAGCCTAAGAATCTGTGACTGAGACCATCATCTGATCCTGCTTCACAGCCAAGTCTGAGAAGTGCTTGTTTGAGACGCAGCCAGTAGGACTCCAAAGGCGGTTCACTGCCAGCTACATCACCTGCCATCTTTCAGGAGTGTAAATTCTCAGGCCAGCCCCAGACCGACCAGTCAGAACCTCTCCTGGGCACGGGGTCCGGGAATCTTGTGTTTCAACACAGGCCCCAGGTGATTCTTTCCCATGGTAGGCATGCTTTGATAGGCACCTGATTGCACACTCTTTTTTTAAATGTTTTAATGTTTATTTTTTGAGAGACAGAGAGACAGAGCAGGACTGGGGGAGGAGCAGAGAGAGAGACCCAGAATCCGAAACAGGCTCCAGGCTCTGAACTGTCAGCGCAGAGCCTGACACGGGGCTCGAACCCACGATCCGTGAGAGATCATGAGCTGAGCCGAAGTCGGCCGCTCAACGGACTGAGCCATCCAGGCGGGGGCCCCCTGACTGCACACTTTGAAACGGCGGAACGAAACTGTTATTATTATCGCCAGTCACTTCTAGCCTGAGATAACTGAGGATCGGTTCAACAAAATACCGAATGTAAGAGAGCAAACTATGCCAAAACCGGAACAAAAGTTCCAGGCTCAACTGAAACCCTCATCAAATTGTCTTTTAAATCTGATAGTTTAAGTTTAGAGCATTAAAGCCTTTCCCAAAATGAAAATATATTACTCTGCATGAATAAGTCATTAAGATGAGCCAGTTACGTTCATTAATTAAACATGAATGAGGTCACCTGTTGGAACCAGACTTGAAGAAATGAGACTCCGAATAGTAGGTCTGACAGCCAGAGGGAAATTGGACACCACAGGCAGGGGATATACTGACCCAACCAGGTATTTCTAAACTATCAATCCGAACACACCTTCCTTCAAGTATTTATTCTACTGTCTGTATAAGCATACGCACACTTCTCAGATATAACTTCCCAAGAATGAGATCCAGCCAACACAATAATCCTACTTACGGAGGAAGAGACAAGGAGCAGTTCATACGTGCACCGGAAGGAAGAGCCTATTCCCACTCCAAATCCTCTGCCGACTTCTGGGGCCCAACGCAACCAAAGAGCAAGAGACTAAAAGGGCATCGGTGGGGGCGCCTGGACGACTCGATGGGTTAAGCGTCCCACTCTTGATTTCCACTGGGGTCATGGTGGCACGGCTTGTGAGATCGAGCCCTGTGTCAGGCTCTGCACAGACAGCATGGAACCTGCTTGGGACTCTCTCTCCCGCTCTCTCTCTGCCCCTCCCCTGCTCACGGCCCTCTTTCTCCCTCAAAATAAATAAATCAATTAAAAAAATTTTTCTTTACAGGGCATTTGGTAATGCAACTGGAAGCAAAGAAATAACACGCCACAAAAAAAGCTCTCCGAGAGGTTGACTCTGGCGGCAGGAGGCCGGGTCCAGTGGCCACGCCAGCGGGGCACCTGCGGGCTCTGAGCACCTCCCTCAGGACCGCCGCCCACCTTGGTCCTCCCTGGGAGATAGAGATGGATCAGCAAGATAGGCGGCCAACCCAGAAGGAGGCAGGGCCCCAGGAAAGCAGAGGCAGACACTTAAAAGCACCCCCAGGAAGAGAGACATTTCCGCCAGGTCCTGGGGCAGAGTCGTTACTGCGGAGTGGGGGGGATCGAGAGGCCCACGCCCGCCGGGAGTTGGAGGGCCAGCGCATGAGCCACTCACACCCACCACCTGCCTGCAGACTCCACATGAGGTAAAATGTACCCGTGGAGCCTCAGTCATGTTTTCCCAGACCCGGCAGCGCGGGTCCAGCTGCCCAGGCTGTGCACTGATGAGCCGAACCCCCCTCCTCCCCCCACAGGCCAAGACAGAACTCCCAGCAATAAGGCAGGTGCAGGCACTGGCGGGGAGCCCTGAGCCAGACTGGGTGGGGGAAGAAAATCACCTGTTCCGGAGCCACCGGAGGCTCTGTGGGCGAGCCCAGAGCCTCCGTGCCAAGCCATCCTCTTTCTCCGCACCCCAGAACTTGGCTTTGTGTGTGCTGGCCGGTCGGCCGGCTCTCCACCCGGAGCACTTGCAAATACTAGGGATCTTTCAAAAGCTTGCTGACTTCAGATCCTCCTTTCTCCAGCCCCTAAAACCCCAGGCTCTAGAGAAAATATATTGATTTTTGAAGGAACAAAGGTGAGGGAAATACATTCTAGAAATGGTTCTGGGGCCTGTCTGATGCCAGTTCAACAGCTTCCATTACAACCAGCTACGGCCTGATCTGAATTAATTTGAAAGTGCTTTGTAAACCACACAAGTGCTTAGCAACCCCGCCTGAGGCGTTGGGGCTAAAAGCCTACAGGCAGCAGGCTAGGAGAGAGGAACACGCTCTCTCTGCTATCTGAGCTGTCCTGCGTCCTGGCTGGCTGCCAGACTACCTGATGAAATCAGGACCTAAATTTGTCACTGACCTGTTTTCCCATCTTTGGTGTCGTCCACCAATGTGAGCCCAGGGCTCTGGAGTTATTTTGGGGTGAAACTCAGGTTTAACCTCTTCTGCTTTTCCTATCTGAATTTTGCACATAGTAGCCGGTACGGCTACGTATCGTGAGAAGTGGGGAGGGACCCCCAAAGGTGGGGGGGACACAAAAAGCCCAGGAGAGATCCAAGCAAAGAAGACAAGCTGTCCCTCCATGAATGAGCTCATCCACGTGCTATTTCCAGATCCCTGCTGAGGACACAAAAGGCTAAGGAGAAATCAGGAAATCGCTGAGCTGACCCGATTCCATTCAACGTTTTTGGAAGCCATAGCTCTTCACTGATGAAGAGCAGATCTCACCGCAGCACCGTCCCAGCCCCCGTGATCGAGAGCTCTTTGGTGAGGTGTTCAATGCCGAGAATTCTAGAACAGGGCATGGAAAAACAAAATACACAGCTCCTGGCCCCCAAGAATGCACCAGCCAGCAGAGGAAAGACAAGTACACATTTAAGAGGGAGCGCGGGAAGTCCCATGACAGAGGGGGCAGAGAAGAAGGGCAGATGACCCAGAACGACGGCCACTGGCTCAAGAGCTGACAGGAAGCTCAGGGACAGGACCCTCAGAGGGAGTGAAGAGAGAAAAGAGGAGGAATCCTGAAGCCATAAGTGATGGTTGCTAGGCTCTAGTGAGCAAAAGAATCACCAGAGAGCGCTTGTCAAAATGCAGATCCCCAGGCCTGACCTCCTTCTGGAGTTTGTTGTTCACTGGTGCCTCAGTGGATCCCAGGAATCTGATTCCTCAGCGCATTCCTGGGTGATTCTCTCTCCCGTGGTCCTAGTCCCCGTTCTGAGTAACACTTTACCGAAGCCAACCCTGTAGAAGGATTCTCACACAGCGAGACGGGACACCGAGGCTTTTCTGTCCAGGAGGCAACTTTATTCATCATGCCGGCCCCGGATCAGTGGGTTCATACCCCAAAAACTAAGCCCCAAGTGCAGCGGGGGGATAGCCTTTGATGCAATTTCTACTTCTCTGTCTCCCCTCTGTGGTGACACACGGTCTGATGGGACACAGTCCCAGTTACAGAATCATGGAGACACGTTCCCCAGAAAGGACACCCTTGGCCTCCCAACGTGAGCGAGAGTCTTGAGTTACCACAACCGGGATGAATTCACTCTTCATCCCGACCTCCAAAGAACAAAAACCCTGGTCTTTAACTAAAAGATTTGGGGCACCTGGGTGGGCACTGTTGGTTGAGCCTCTGACTCTTGATGTCAGCTCAGATCATGATCTCTGGGCTGTGGGATCACTCAACCCCCACGTTGGGCTCCGGGCTGAGCGTGGAGCCAAGTTGCTCTCTCTCCCTCTAAAAAGTTAAAAGAATTTGAAACCTCCTCAGGAAGGCAGGATCACTTGCTGAGGGGTGAGGGAACTGTTCCTAGGGAGAAGATCCCGCCTTACAGGTGCCATTTATTCAACTTCTGGGAGGAGCTCCCCCAGAGCCCTGAGAGCGGCCTGCTCCCCACACCCCGTTCCCACCTCCATTCCTACCTCCCTGGGGTGCACAATGAACTTCACCTCCGTGTGGCCCAATGAGCCCTATGCTTCCCTTCCTATTTCCAGGAGCTAAGGTGTGAGAACCTCTGATGAGGCCCCGGGTTTCTCACCAGAGCCAGAGCTCCTGAGAAGACTTTTCCTTCCCCAGGGCATCGGGAGAAGAGGGAAGAAGTTGTGACGGGCTGATGGCGACAGGAGCCTCCCCACATGGGTAAAGCTTTAGTAAGAGAACTCACGCATACCGCCAACCCTCTGATGAAAACCTCTCAGAAGGCACCCCTGGGCACTTCTCTTCCTTTCTATGTCGGCCTTATTTCCTCAGTCCCTTGGGGTCCTTTTCTGCATCATGCTTCCCTCCAGAGCTAATGCGCCCC
This sequence comes from Panthera tigris, assembly GCF_018350195.1. NCBI lineage: Eukaryota > Metazoa > Chordata > Mammalia > Carnivora > Felidae > Panthera > Panthera tigris. Next base: position 6,245,926 of record NC_056670.1, read on the forward strand.
CTGACTCACAGGAGTCCCTCTTTCTGTCTCTTCCACTCTGCCCTTTCTGCCTGTCCTCTTGCTCGCAAATCACTGCCGAGACGCTTGCCGTAGGCCTCCTGGGAGTCCACAGTGACCGCGGGCTCAGAACTGGCCTCCTGACTCCAATCCATCCCACCAGCACTGCCAGAGGAGTATCTGCAAAACACAGTTACTTTCGGGGGGTGGGGGGCGGTGTCCTCAGTGATGTGGCCCCCAGCGCCCCCGTGAAAGAGCTTCTTCAACAGCGGGACCCACCTTCACCCCCTACAAGGGCCAAACAGATCTTCATGCTGGTTCCTTTCAAGGCCTGACTAAAATGATGAGGTTTTTGGGGGGTGACAGTGGGGTCTGTGGGGTCCAGAGCCAAAGGCCAAGAAGAAATTCTCGAAGACGTCTTTGGTGCAAAAAGGTGATTTTACTGAAGCACGGGGACAGGACCGTGGCCAGGAAGATCTACCCAGGGACCGTGAGGAGAGACTGGGGGAGGTAAAGTCCAGGGGAAGTTTCCAGTGAGATTTTCATATGCTAAAGAAGATTCCCAGGACAGTGGAGGCCAGAAGCTAGGGTGGTTTTCTTTCCAGCAAAGCATTAGCATTGAGACAGCAGGGGGTTCCCGGAGAAATGTTTGCTCTGCCGGCCTCAAGCGTTAGTCAGTGGGCTGCAGGGTATAAGGAAACTTAGTTCTATCTGCCATTTTCTCCTGCCCCTGTACCCACATCACTACGGAGGGGTGATGGAGACTCAGGTCCTGCAGGACTGTGATCTCTATCAGTTAACCATCTGTTTTCCCCCTTTCCTTTGTTCTTGGGCAGCCAGGAATGCCCGAGGAGTATCACACATGTCCCCACCCACTTGCGGGAGGGGTGCAGGGTGTTTGTGCCCTGTCGGCTTGCCTGATGCTCCTTCATCACAAATACTCTTTTTTCTTTTTAATGTTTATTTATCTTTGAGAGAGACAGAGCGCAAGTGGGGAGGGGCAGAGAGAGGGGGACACAGAATCCGAAGCAGGTTCCAGGCTCCACGCTGTAGGCACAGAGCCTGAGGTGGGGCTCCAACTCCTGAACCATGAGATCACGACCGGAGCCAAATTCGGACGCGTGACTGACTGAGCCACCAGGTGCCCCGGACTCAAATGCTCTTGTTTTAGTTGTTATAGCTGCTTTTAACTTTCATTTTCAAACATGTTACAAGTACCTGTGGTAAATGATGTGGAAAATGTTGGAGTTTGGAGCCACCGACCAAGAGAGAATTTTTGAGACGTCTTCGGGGCAAAAAGGTGGTTTTATTAAAGCCCAGGGACAGGACCCATCCGCAGAAAGAGCTGTCCAGGGGTTGTGAGGAGAGGTTGGTTATACACAAGGGAGTTAGGGGAGGTGAAGAAAAAGGGAGGTTTCTTTCCAAGAGGACTATCGTGTGCTAGAGAGGACGCCCAGGATCCTGGAGGCCTTACCATTGTCCCACTAAGGTTGTTTCTCCTTCTAGCCAAGTGTTAACATTAAAACAGTGGGAAGTTCCTAGAGGAATGTTCTGCTCTGCCTGCATAGAGTATCGGTCAATGGGCTGCAGGTTGTAAGGAAATTCAATTTTATCTGCCATTTCCTTCTGCCTTTGTTTCCCACATGAGTAAACCTTCAAACGATGCAAAAGGATGTGAGGGAAAAGTACCTCTCCTTGTGCCATCAACTCCCCTCCATGCAACCCTTCCCAGAGGCAACAACACTGCCAGTTCTGGAGCTATTCACTGTATGTAGATCTATGTGTGTACATGTCCTCCCTTTTTAAAATAAATAACAGCAGATAGGGAGAGGGAAGATGGCGGTGTAGGAGGGCAAACTCACCTTGTTCTGGCGATCACTTAGATTCCACCCACACCTGCCTAAATCACCCAGAAAACCGCCAGAAGACTAGCAGAATGGACTCTCCAGAGCCAAGCATAGAGGCCACGGAAGAGGGTAGGAAGGGCGGAGAGATGGTGGGCGCTCCACGGACTGGCGGGAGGGAGCCAGGGTGGAGGGGCAGCCTGCCCGGCAAAGCAGAGCCCCCGAGTCTGGCTTGCAAAAGTGGAGGGGCTCGATGGAGTTCTGAAAGCCAGCGGGACTTAACATCTGGAATGTTAAAAGTCAGCAGCTCTGCTTGGAGAGTGGGAGGGCAAGAGGACGCTGGGAGGGAGAGATGTTGAGCCCCGGAAGACAGAGCTCAGCTTAGCGGGGAACAAAGGCACTGGCCAGCGCTGCCTCCCTCGCCCATCCCCCAGCCAGAACCCCAAAGGGAACCAGTCCCCATCACAGAACTTGCTTGCACCACACACACACCCAACGCTGTGCTTCTGTGGATCCATCCCTCTGATGGGTCTGCCTCCCTCCCGGTGCCGCAGGGCCCCTCCCACAGGGGACCACCAAGGGCAAAGCAAGCCGAGCCTGCCCCTTCCGCCCCTGTGCACCTTGCGGATCCACCCCGTCTAATACGCCAGATCCCACAGAAGCAGCACCACAAGCCTGGCAGTGTGCAAGCAGCCCAGACAGGGACCACACCACTCCACAGTGAGTCCTGCCCCTGGGACAGGGGAAGATAAGGTACACACCAGCCTGACTGTGGCCCCAGCGGTGGGCTGGGGACAGACATTGGGTCTGAATATGGCCCTGCCACCAATACAAGTTACTCCGGACAGCACAGGAAAAGTGCCCCACAGTTCTGCACCACTCCAGGGACTAACCAAAATGACGAAACAGAAGAACTCTCCTCAAAAGAAACTCCAGGAAGCAGCGACAGCTAACGAATTGATCAAAAACGATTTAAACAATATACAGAACAAGAATTTAGAATAATAGTCATAAAATTAATCACTGGGCATAGAGGACAGCAGAGAATCTATTGCTACAGAGATCAATGGACTAAGAAATAGTCATAAGGAGCTAAAAAATGCTATAAATGAGCTGCAACGTAAAATGGAGGCGACCACAGCTGGGATTGAAGAGGCAGAGGAGAGAATGGGTGAATTAGAAGATAAAATTATGGAAAAAGAGGAAGCTGAGGAAAAGAGAGATAAAAAAAAAAATCCAGGAGTATGAGGGGAGAATTAGAGAACTAACCGATGCAAACAGAACAATATCTGTATCATAGGAATTCCAGAAAAGGAAGAGAGAGAGAAAGGGGCTGAAGGTGCATTTGAACAAATCATAGCTGAGAACTTCCCTGATCTGGGGAAGGAAAAAGGCATTGAAATCCAAGAGGCACAGAGAACTCCCTTCAGATGTAACTTGAATCGATCTTCTGCACAACATATCATAGTGAAACTGGCAAAATACAGGGATAAAGAAAAAATTCCGAAAGCAGCTAGGGATAAACAGGCTCTAACTTACAAAGGGAGACCCATATGACTAGTGGCAGACCTATCTACTGAAACTTGGCAGGCCGGAAAGGAATGGCAGGAAATCTTCAATGTGATGAACAGAAAAATTATGCAGCTGAGAATCCTTTACCCAGCAAGTCTGACATTCAGAGTAGAAGGAGAGATAAAGGTTTTACCAAACAAACAAAAACTGAAGGAATTCATCATCACTAAACCAGCCCTACAAGAGATCCTAAGGGGGACTCTGTGAGTGAAGTGTTGCAAACACCACAAAGGACCAGAGACATCACTACAAGCATGAAACCTACAGACATCATAATGACTCTAAACCCATTTCTTTCAGTAATAACACTGAATGTAAATGGACTAAATGCTCCAACCAAAAGACATAGGGTATCAGAATGGATTAAAAAAAAAACACAAAACAAAACAAGACCCATCTATTTTCTGTCTATAAGAGACTCATTTTAGATCTGAGGACACTTCAGATTGAAAGTGAGGGGATGGAGAACTACCATTCTACTAGAAGTCAAAAGAAAGCTGGAGTAGCCATACTTATATCAGACAAACTAGACTTTAAATGAAAGACTGTAACAAGAGATGAAGAAGGGCATTATGTAATAATTATAGGGTCTATCCATCAGGGAGAGCTATCGATTATAAATGTCTATGCACCTAATACAGGAGCCCCCAAATATATACAACAATTACTCACAAACATAAGCAACCTTGTTGACAAGAATGTGGTAATTGCAGGGAATTTTAATACACCACTTACAACAATGGATAGATCATCTAGACACAGGATCAATAAAAAAACAAGGGTCCCAAATGATACATTGGATCAGATGGACTTGACAGATATATTTAGAACTCTGCATCCCAAAGCAACAGAATATACTTTCTTCTTGAGTGCCCATGGAACATTCTCCAAGGTAGATCACATACTGGGTCACAAAACAGCCCTTCATAAGTATACAAGAATTGAGATCATACCATGCATATTTTCAGACCACAATGCTATGAAGCTTGAAAGCAACCACAGGAAAAAGTCTGGAAAATCTCCAAAAGTATGGAGGTTAAAGAACACCCTACTAAATAATGAATGGGTCAACCAAGCAATTAGAGAAGAAATTTAAAAATATATGAAAACAAATTAAAATGAAAATAAAACAATCCAAACACTTTGGGATGTATTTCCTGAGAGGAAAATACATTGCAATCCAGGCCTATCTCAAGGAACCAGAAAAATCCCAAATACAAAATCTAACAGCACACCTAAAGGAAATAGAGGCAGAACAGAAAAGAAACCTCAAACCCAGCAGAAGAAGAGATATAATAAAGATCAGAGCAGAAATAAACAGTATAGAATCTCAAAAAATCTGTAGAGCAGATCAATGAAACCAAGAGTTGGTTTTTTGAAAAAATAAACAAAATTGATAAACCTCTAGCCAGGCTTCTCAAAAAGAAAAGGGAGATGACCCAAAAAGATAAAACCATGAATGAAAATGGAATTATTACAACCAATCCCTCAGAAATACAAGCAATTATCAGGGAATACTATGAAAAATTATATGCCAAAAAACTGGACAACCTGGAAGAAATGGACAAATTCCTAAGCATCCACACACTCCCAAAACTCAAACAGGAAGAAAAAGAAACCTTGAACAGACCCATAATCAGCAGAGAAGTTGAATCATTTATCAAAAATCTCCCAACAAATAAGAGTCCAGGACCAGATGGCTTCTCTGGGGAACTCTACCAGACATTTAAAGCAGAGATAATACCTATCCTTCTCAAGCTGTTCCAAAAAATAGAAAGGGAAGGAAAACTTCCAGACTCATTCTATGAAGCCAGCATTACTTTGATTCCTAAACCAGACAGAGACCCAGCAAAGAAAGAGAACTACAGGCCAATATCCCTGATGAATATGGATGCAAAAATTCTCAATAAATACTAGCAAATTGAATTCAACAGCTTATAAAAAGAATTATTCACCATGATCAAGTGGGATTCATTCCTGAGATGCAGGGCTGGTTCAACATTCGCAAATCAATCAACATGATACATCACATTAATAAAAGAAAAGAACCATATGATCTTGTCAATCGATGCAGAAAAAGCATTTGACAAAATTCAGCATCCTTTCTTAATAAAAATCCTCAAGAAAGTCGGGATAGAAGGAACATACTTAAAACATCATAGAAGCCATTTATGAAAAGCCCACAGCTAATATCATCCTCAATGGGGAAAAACTGAGAGCCTTCCCCCTGAGATCAGGAACATGACAGGGATGTCCATGCTCACCGCTGTTGTTTAACAGTGTTAGAAGTTCTAGCATCAGCAATCAGACAACAAAAAGAAGCCAAAGGCATCAAAATTGGCAATGATGAAGTCAAGCTTTCACTTTTTGCAGATGACATGGTATTACACATGGAAAACCCGACAGACTCCACCAAAAGTCTGCTAGAACTGATCCATGAATTCAGCAAAGTCGCAGGATACAAAATTAATGTACAGAAATGAATTGCATTCTTATACACCAATAATGAAGCAACAGAGAGAGAAATAAAGAAACTGATCCCATTCACAATTGCACCAAAAAGCATAAAATACCTAGGAATAAACCTAACCAAAGATGCAAGAGATCTGTATGCTGAAAACTATAGAAAGCTTATGAAGGAAATTGAAGAAGATATAAAGAAATGGAAAACATTCCATGCTCATGGATTGGAAGAATAAATATTGTTAAAATGTCAATACTACCCAAAGCTATCTGTACATTCAATGCAATCCCAATCAAAATTGCACCAGCATTCTTCTCGAAGCTAGAACAAGCAATCCTAAAATTCATATGGAACCACAAAAGGCCCCGAATAGCCAAAGTAATATTGAAGAAGAAGACCAAAGTGGGAGGCATCACAATCCCAGACTTTAGCCTCTACTACAAAGCTGTAATCATCAAGACAGCATGGTATTGGCACAAAAATAGACACATAGACCAATGGAATAGAATAGAGACTCCAGAATTGGACCCACAAATGTATGGCCAACTAATCTTTGACAAAGCAGGAAAGAATACCCAGTGGAAAAAAGACAGTCTCTTTAACAAATGGTGCTGGGAGAACTGGACAGCAACATGCAGAAGGATGAAACTAGACCACTTTCTTACACCATTCACAAAAATAAACTCAAAATGGATACAGGACCTGAATGTGAGACAGGAACCCATCAAAACCCTAGAGGGGAAAGCAGGAAAAAACCTCTCTGACCTCAGCTGCAACAATTTCTTACTTGACACATCCCCAAAGGCAAGGGAATTCAAAGCAAAAAGGAACTATTGGGACCTCATGAAGATAAAAAGCTTCTGCACTGCAAAGGAAACAATCAACAAAACTAAAAGGCAACCAACGGAATGGGAAAAGATATTTGCAAATGACATATTGGACAAGGGGCTATTATCCAAAATCTATAAAGAACTCACCAAACTCCACACCCGAAAAACAAATAATCCAGTGAAGTAATGGGCAGAAAACATGAATAGACACTTCTCTAAAGAAGACATCCTGGGGCACCTGGGTGGCTCAGTCGGTTAAGCGGCCGACTTCAGCTGAGGTCATGATCTTGCGGTCCGTGAGTTCGAGCCCCACGTCGGGCTCTGGGCTGACGGCTCGGAGCCTGGAGCCTGTTTCAGATTCTGTGTCTCTCTCTCTCTCTCTGCCCCTCCCCTGCTCACACTCTGTCTCTCTCTGTCTCTCAAAAGTAAATAAACATTAAACATTTAAAAAAAAAAAAAAAAGAAGACATCCAGATGGCCAACAGGCACATGAAAAGATGTCCAACGTCCCTCCTCATCAGGGAAATACAAATCAAAACCACACTGAGATACTACCTCATGCCAGTCAGAGTGGCCAAAATGAACAAATCAGGAGAGTATAGATGCTGGAGAGGATGTGGAGAAACGGGAACCCTCTTGCACTGTTGGTGGGAATGCATACTGGCGTAGCTGCTCTGGAAAACAGTGTGGAGGTTCCTCAAAAAAATTAAAAATACATCCGCCCTATGACCCAGCAGTAGCACTGCTAGGAATTTACCAAAGGGATAAAGGAGTGCTGAAGCATAGGGGCATTTGCACCCCAATGTCTATAGCAGTGCTTTCAACAGTAGCTAAATTATGGAAAGAGCCTAAATGTCCATCAACTGATGAATGGATAAAGAAATTGTGGTTTATATACACAATGGACTACTACATGGCAATGAGAAAGAATGAAATATGGCCTTTTGTAGCAACGTGGATGGAACTGGAGAGTGTTACGCTAAGTGAAGTAAGTCAGTCAGAGAAAGACAGATACCATATGTTTTCACTCTTATGTGGATCCTGAGAAACTTACCAGAAGACCAGGGGGGAGGGAAAGAGGGGGGAAAAAGTTACAGAGAGGGAAGGAGGCAAACCATAAGAGACTCTTAAATACTGAGAACAAACTGAGGGTGGATGGGGTGTGGGGGAGAAGGGAAAGTGGGTGATGGGTATTGAGGAGGACATCTGTTGGGATGAGCAGTGTGTATTGTATGGAAACCAATTTGACAATAAATTTCATATTAAAAAATAAATAAATAACAGCACACTATACACACCATTCTGCACTTGGCTTTTGTCACCTAATAGTGTCTTAGAGATTGTGCTCTATCAGTACATATAGACAGATCACCTTTGTCCTTTTCAGCAGCTGGAGAATATTGCATTATAAAATTTATCATCATTTCTTTAGCCAGCACTCCAATAAACAATTTGATTAGTGCAGTCTTTTGCTATGAACAGTTGTGCTAATGAACACACCCAGCTCTAAGCCGAGGCATGTTTACAATGAAGCTATTGAAACTCCAGTGTCTGTGTCCCTCCCCTGCCTGGGTCCTTCTGGTGTCGTTTTTCTTCCCCCCATAAAGAGGGAACCACAAAATTACACATGCTTCAAGACCCACAAGGCCTGGAGCAGCACCCGGGTAGTACACACCGTCTAGGAGACACGAGTCTAAGGGCATGTTTTACATTTTGCAGAGTGTTGCTGAATTCCACAATCAAGCCTGTAATTCATGTGCTCTCACCACCTCCCTACAAAGCCCCGGCTTCTGCTGACACTTTGGGTCGGATACAACCCTTTGTACCTTTCATCAGGTGCCTGGCTTTTCTTCTTCCTGGGGCTACAAGCACTTGAAGTCAACCCTTAAGTCTTATGTCTCCTCTGCCCAGTGCCCAGCACCCACCAGAGTATCTTTCCACGGCACTCAGGTATTTGTTCAATCTGCCAGAAGCCCTTTCAGATGTGATGGATATACAATCAGTCGATAAAGTTCTTATTAGGTGAATATTATTATTCCACAGAACCTGAAGTGCAATGTGATTTTAGATTCTGTCCATGAGATACCAGCTCTGCTGACTTTAGAGATTTAATGACTGTGCTCTCCTTCTCATCATTAAAGTCGTGTAAAAATAGTATGTAGACATGGCCCACGGCCAAAGACCTACAAAATATTAATTACATTCCTTTCTCCTCTTCAATATTAATAGTAAGCCATCGATATTGCAGTCTAAATAGAACCTTGCAAAGAAATTTAATTTGCAAATATGAAAAAGAAAAGCTCATTGAAGCTAAAGCACAAGCTGGTTATCTCGTTCTCATCATCTTCAATAAGGGCCCTATGACTTCGCCACGGATGCAAATTCCATTTGTTAAACAGAGTCTGTCCTTCACAAAACAGTGCCAGGTGTTAGAACACTCTCCCACTTGTTTGCAGAATTTGCCAATAAGTTCAGAGGCGTTCGGGTTAAGGTGACCGGAAATATGCAGGCATTAAATTGGATGGGATATATAGTTCCTCATTTTAAGCAATCCAAAGTTTAGCCAGGTTGGAATCTGCTGAAGGCATCATTTTGTTCTCACTCTAATAAGAACTTATATGAGAGGATCCCAGAACTCCAGTTAAGCATTATTGTACATTAATCTTGGCCTCTTTGACTTGAGTCCAACCCAGCTGGTCCCTCTGGACTTCCTAAAATCTCTATCTTTCCTCTTTCATTAATCCCAGCATATTCTATAACTTTGATATGCCTCATAAGCATCTGGGAGGCTTACTAAAAATACAGTCCCCTGATTCCATCCCTATAGTGTCTGACTGAATAATTTCTCTAGAGCTTGACACGCAGAGTCTAGTCCCTACAGCGTAGCCTTGACATCACCAGGAAGTTTGTCAGAAATTCAGACTCTGAGGCCCCACCTCAGCCCCACTGAGTTAGCATCTGCCCTGTTGACAAGATTCCTACAACCCACACTTGTACGCACACTAAATTCACAAAAACACTGAGATACACCCCTCTTCCTTCCAGTCTTTTCCGTTTGTCTCCTTGAGTCCATCCCCTCTTGCCTATTCAGAACAGTATACCTGGGCCACCTGGGGGCTCAGTCAGTTAAGCGTCCAGCTTCTGGTGAAGTCATGATCTCACAGTTCACGAGTTCGAACCCCCGTCGGGCTCTGTGCTGACAGCTCAGAGCCTGGAGCCTGCTTTGGATTCTGTGTCTCCCTCTCCCTCTCTGCCCCTCCCCCACTAAAGCGCTCTCTCTCTCTCTCTCTCTCTCTCTCTCTCTCTCTCCAAAATAAATAAAACATTTAAAGAAAAATTTTAAAAAACAAGTGAATTGAAACCCAAGTCTAACACCAGAGTCTACTGTCTTGAGGACTCTGTCAATATGTCTTCCTGGAAAACCAGGTGGGATTCATTCACATCCCCTTTTGGGTCACCAGTGAGATTTTTCTCTTATTTTCCTGGCATTTCTGATACCTCTGCTCCCAACTCTACAGTGGGGAACAAAAACGTCTAACCCATCACCCAGACCCCAGAAGTTCCAACTGTCCCTTCCAGGGATGAATAAGGAAATTGACCATTTTGTCCACAAATTTAAGATTCTATCGTCTCGGGGGCGGAAAAAAAAACCCTGCTTCTCTCTACCTACAAATCACCAACAGTGTCTCCTTGAATCATTTTCCAGAAGTAAAACAGATAATAAGTGAAAACACACACCTCAGGTATAGAAGAGATCCCATCTCTTTTCTCCAATCCAGAAAATGGCAACTCTTCTCTCTCCCAGGTTAGAAAAACACTTGTCTGAGACCAGTCAACTTTAAGCAAACACCTTCCTAAAGAAGTGTTTCATTTTCCCAGGTACTAAGCTAAAATATCCTCACCCAACTCTGATTCTCTGAAATGCTGGTATCATTCGTGACACTATGGGAACATTCACATACTGGAATATTTTAAGAAACAAATCACAAATACCCTACGTGTTTGCTCCAAGAAAGCATTTTACAACTTTGCCACTATTTAAACATGGTGACTACAAATAGACTTCATTGTGTACAGATACTTACCAGAACATTTGATGCTTGTTGAATCAGGTAATGGGAAGAGATTTTGGTTTCCACAATAATATTTAACTTTAAAAGTGCACCTTGACAAAAAAAAAAAAAAAAAAAAAAAAAAAAGTGTGTCAGTGCTGTTGGTTTAACACAACTTGCAAGAAAAGCCTTGCAGTGGCCGCCATAGCTGGCTTTCTACATTTTTCCACCTTTCCCCCATTGTGAGTGGTCCCATGTGATTTTCAGATGGGACCCTGATTGCTCTTAATTGTGAGAATGTAATTCTCCTTTGCCAATAATTGGCTTATGAAGCCAGACTTAAGCCAAGCATGGCTTTTCCCTACAGACAACGGTTGACTGAAGAATAGAGCTATGAAGATCTTTCTCTTCCTCTGGATTTTGCTCTGTAGGGATATGAGGCCTGAGTCAACCTTACAATAATGAGGCTGATGTAATATACCGGGAGTGTGGGCTGAAAATGGAGCCAGAAGTTCTAAAACAAACCAAAAGCCTATGCTACCTGAGGACATCCAGCTGCCATATTTTATCAAACCTAATACACCAGCCATTGTAAGATATGCCACTATTTTATGCACTGTTAAGAAAAACCTCTATCCCCATGATATAATGCTTTCTTACATTTGGATTTAAGTTTCTTTACTAGAGAGAGAGAGAGAGAGAGAGCGCATAGGCAGGGGAGTGGCAGAGAAAGAGAGGGAGAGAATGAGAATCTCAAACAGGCTCCACACTGTCAGTGCAGAGCCCAATGCGGGGCTCAATCTGATAACCCCAATG